>NW_018020998.1:53714-89544 GCF_002006095.1 Pseudomyrmex gracilis | reverse complement strand
TAGGAGTAACGTAAAATTTATAGAATTAAAGGTTCAAAAGAGGAGTAAATGAATATAAGTGTCAAAGTAGGTTTAAATAAGTATATTGGTCAGTTAAATAGGTTCAAAGTATCTTCAAAAGTTTGAAAGTAGCATCAAAATTTCGACTCGGGTATACTTTTGTTGTATTTAATCGCATTTTGTGCACATTGTCGATAAAAAATCATAAAGAAATAGATACAAAGTGACTATCGATCGTTAATCGTCGTTAAGTAGACGGTCATTGATCATCAGATATAATTGTCTCATAGAAGCGGTGTATCGTATCTGATTGCAAATGTGCCGTCGTTAGTATTGAATCCATGAGAACAAGCTTTTGCACTCATTTAAGCTCGGATTTCGTGCCAATTAATACAAAATAAAATTTTATGTGCGTGGGAACAGGACATGCACATTCGCTATTTAGATATTCGACTTGTCGTATCGGCACACAGGACGTCCTGCAGTTATAAATGTCGCCGCGGCTTCACTGAATAGAATGGCTTATGCGAGTGCAAAGCAAGAATCTCGGCGTGGGCGAAAAATTTCGACGCGCAGTTTATTCGCTCCGCGCGACATCATCGACCGATAATCGTAAATAAATGCGCGTTGAAAGCGAAACCTAATGTCTATGTATTACATAGGAACATCCCGTAAGATAACATCGTACTTAGTGCGAGCAAACAGATAAGAGCCGAGAAATTTCTTGCTCTCGTTGACTGTGTAACTACAGATAAAATAATTCTTTTAATATTTTTAGTTTCGTACAAATCTATTTGCAAAATTAATTTACCATTATAAAGAGATTTGTATTTAATTGTTAGATAATTCTTTCTAACAATTTGCTGACTTTTTTTGTAAGCATTTGCTACCGCTATGTAACAAGACAGTCGTTGACACTTGCGCGACAGCAAAAAGTTACAGTTTGCCATTAGTCATAGGGAAAGAGGGCGGAATGTCCCGGAGTCTTTATTATCTTGGTTTTAGAAATTTTACACAATATACTAAAGGAATTCAAAACCGAAGAATTTCAAAACTATTTTAGGATCGGTTATTTTCGTTAAGAAAAGTCTCAGGCTTTTAGGTTTGATTCCTAAAATTCAGGTAGTTAACAGACTTGGTTGTGACACTACTGGTGCTGCACTATGCATTTGTATCTTTTGCGAAAAAAATTTTTCTCTTATAGAATAAAAGGAGTGAATAGACATGTTTTGTTATAATAATTGAAGTGATGTCTGTCAATTTATCATGTATGTTTGATATTTGATGCTTTCGCGGTGTGTAGTATTAACATACAAAGATGTTTTTTCGGGTTTAAACCGCGTTAGTGTCATTTTTATACCGACGTTTCGTGAACATTACAGCTCACTTCATCAGGGTTTGAAGAGCACCCTGATACTGCTGATACTGCTGATATTGCTAAAAATGACACTAATGCGGTTCAAACCCGAAAAAACATCTTATCATGTATATTTTGTTAAAATCGGATCAGGTCAGATAAGTCAATGGTGAAGAAAGGAAGCACCTTATTGTAAGAAAGAATTTACTTATTCGAAATTTAAGAGTTTTCCTTAGAGATATTCCATACTTTTTCTTAACACGTTGAATGCCACGGGGGTCACCGGTGACCGGCACTCAACTTGACGCTGTGGGGGTCACCGGTGACCGGCGCACCCCAGATTGGTAGAAATACATAATTTGGTCAACTGTCAATACTTATCAATTTTTCATTATTATCATCGTTAATGCAGTGGTGTGTAGAAATTAATGCAGTATAAAACATCTAAAAATAGTACTAAAAATAGTAAAAAAAATTTATACATGAAATACAAAATTTATTATGCGCGCTTATATATGTATTTATGATTTAATATTCTAAGTTTTTGTTGATATAAAGTTTAAAGTATATTATAACCGATATCATAAAGTTCAAAGTATATTAAAAAAGTTAAAATATTAAAAAATTTTAACTGTATTTTGTTGCAAAAGCAATTTTTGTTTTGTTTAAATTTGATAAATATGTAATCATTATAATTTGTGTTGAGAAATCATTTAGTTTATTATTAAAGTATGAAAAAAAGATAAATAATATTTTGTAATAAAACAACTATTTTGCCATTGTATTAAACCACTAAGTTGTTAATAACATTTTCTTTACTTCTTATACTTTAGTCAACCTACTCCATACTGTAAGTCTACCAACCCCGACCGTG
Source organism: Pseudomyrmex gracilis (assembly GCF_002006095.1). NCBI lineage: Eukaryota > Metazoa > Arthropoda > Insecta > Hymenoptera > Formicidae > Pseudomyrmex > Pseudomyrmex gracilis. The sequence continues at coordinate 87,313 of NW_018020998.1, read as the reverse complement.
GGGCTAGTTGACTAACATGACAAGTGTTCAGAAAATATTAAAATATCTCAGTCGTTGTAACATTAAGTCTACTTTTACTATTTAATCACATAGTCAAATATATGTCTTATAAGATATACTAACCATTATAACGATATCTCGCTCATATAATTTATTAAAAATCAAATACTGAAAAATTGACCTACCAGCCCCGGTCTCCCCTACTAAAGAGAGCCGTATACGATCTGTATGTACAATTTATGTGTGTTTGTTAAAATGATAATCTGTCAATATTTCTTTATTCTATGTATTTGCTATATATTATAGTAAATACATAGAATAAAGAAAATGCAAACAATATATCTAGTGATGAATATATAATGATAAATTATACATTCATCACTAGATATTGTTTGCATTCAGTAATTAAAAAAAGAAATTAGAGTTATGATTTTAATGCCCGGTTTACATATATTCGGTAACTCTTCTACGCTTGCCACGCATTCGCAACGAGTTTATTGATCGTTGCAGCATGCAATCCGAGAGAAGCGCGTAGCGCTGCGCTTGAGCGGAACGCGTAATTATGCAATCATGTTACGCAATTGTTGCACCATGCATTGTTGCCAGTTTCTCATGGCGAATGTAGATTGCGCCTAGCCGACCTAGTGACATTGGTTTGCACACTGCACTCGAAACAAGGCACACCTCCTCCATATAGCGTCGCGTTGTCTTCTGAAGGCCGTCGCGCGTGTTATTCACGCGTCGCTGCTCTTTGCAGTTTTTCTCGCCGCGTGTAAATCGCGTCCGCATTTCATGAAGCTCTTCCGTGCAACTTGGAGATATATAAAGATCGATAAACGTGCGCAAATTCTTCTTGTATTTTCTCTTAATAGCAAAAAAGTTTAATGCTTCTTTAATATTAAAAAGAAATACTTTCACGATATCGCACGACATTGATAAGGTTTTTTTTGAGCCTGCTTGATCTATAAAAAAACACCTTATACCCATTTGTATTTAATGGTCGTGAAATTATCGTCTTTGACACAATAACACGGAATTATTAAAGTTAAATAAGTGATAAATAAATAAAGAAAATTAATTTTCCAAGACGAAAGATGGTCAAAAAAGTAGTAAAGTAATAAGTTCTCGAGTTTTTTTATTTATATTTTACTTGAATTTGGACATGTTACGTATATATATTTGTATTTGCAATTGCGATAAAGTTATCACATAAAATTGTAAATATCGTATGATTTTATAGAAAATAATTTATGGTAAAATTTAAGCGAAACGTCTTCTTTATTGTTGAACGAGACACTTATTGTATTACGAATACTATAAATAAATCTGCGATCGACACACAATAAGAATAATTTTTATATTATTAATCGCGGATTTTCCACGAAATTCAGTTGTGGTAGATACTTTTAACGCAAAATTCGCGGAAATCAAATTAATTATTATTTTATGAACACGTAATTATTAATCTTTAGAGGGCCGCAATAACCATTATAGTAGCAAGAGATAGACTATATATATATATATATATGTTATATATATAATATGCATATAAAGATGTATAATAGATGCATACGCACACATATATATTAATGTATCTGTGCTTGAGAAGCATGTATTTATATGTGAGGCCGCTAGGTGGCCGCCACACATGTTTAAGTTTCATATGTGAATATAACTGCTGTTACTCATTCAGATTCATTTAGATTGGTAACACTGTTCCTGCGTAAAATTTCGCATATAATCTGACATCAGAATTGTAATTAGCAATATAAAAAACCTTTAGAACCGCTAAAATTCAAATTTTGAACATTTTCAACATTGACCATACCGTTAAAAGCCGCTGTGGCTTGCTGTGTAAGAGCCAGCAACAAACTTGGAAACTTCACGCAACATGTAGGTTCTATATATGCTTACATTTTACGTTAAAAAAATTCAACTTTTTTAAAGGAAAAATACCGGCCTTCTACAGATTAAAAAGAAAAAAAATAGAGTTTTGACTATTGCTTCCATCATGCCACTTAACAGTCAATTATTGCAACCTGGCATTAACAACAAAGTGCTGCAATGACTTAGCAAAATAAGAGAATGAGCAAAGTATAACATATATAATATGACTATTCAAATAATAATTACTTACTACCTACAAACGCTGTAAAATATTCATACATTATTTGAATTATTCAACATCGGTGTTCGCCGCGATATAATCATTCGTTAATCACATTCGCTGTAATTTTAAATCAAATCATGTGAATAATCACGTATAACGAGTTATATGTTCAAGTTGTTAAAAAGAAATAAAAATTACTATAATTACTATAATTACTGGTGAAATAAAAACAATTATAATCACTTTTCTTGCACCGCGTGCGTTTTTCTTCGATTCTTTATTTTTTTTTCTTCGCAAAGATAATTTTGTTTCGTGAGTAGAGAGCGCTTTGATATAATATGTGGAAAAACCGCTATGACTCTGTCTCGTCTACTTTCCCCCGACTTTTAAAATCTATTCACGAGCGACGGCAATTCCCGACAAACGAGGCGCATTGCGTCGGTTTCGAGAGACTCTGACGGGCTTGCCAATTACTTCGCCCATGCGTCGACGACCTTGGCCGGGAGCGCAGTGTTGCGGCTCGCTACATTGCCCCGCTTAATTAAACATGTACTGATAATTTAGTTACAGCAAACTCGTGCGGATTGCGCGACACTATTGTGCACCATAGTCGTGTCGTTGTCGTCGCTGCTGCCATCGTGTTTTCTATGTGTGTATGTATGCGGGTTGCAATTAAGATATCTCACGGTTGCGCGATCGCGTGCGCACATATTTTAATTCTACATGTCAAGGACTATTCCGCGCGCGCGCGCGCGCAAATTTCTCCGAAGAACTTCGGCGAGAAATGCACAACTATAACGGAGAGGATCAAGTCGTTGATTGACGCGGAATTGATAGAATTGCGGCAATTTTAACCAATTGCGTCACGAACACGCACAGGCGTATTGACGATATGTTATTACTCGTCTATCGCAAAATAATCTGCAAAATAATTCTCGTGGATATAACATTTTCTATCCATTCGGTGGCGCTACAAGTTCTAATCACTTTCCAATTTTTGCTTTGAATCATTAAAAGTTCTTAAGGACACTTTCTAGTAGTAAAAGTATTCCTTAGCGATTATAGTCATGTCTCCAAAGAAATTGTGAAAATTCTAGCACGTATGTACAGTAAAGAGCATAACTGAAGCAATAACCACAAGTTTTGTATAAATCATTATTTAATGTTAAGAACACTAACGAATATAAAAAAAAACATTATATATATTTTTGTTACAGTTAGAAATAACATAAGAAGTTGTTTTAACAATTAATGTCTTTTTATTTATTAATGATAACAAAAAAAGATTGATTCGGGTTTGCACCACGTTCAAAATTCGGCAGTATTATTTATTATTATTTATTATGTTATTTATTCTTAATACTTTATCCACAATCCTTTTGCTCGCAAAACTGCACTAATTCAGCATACTCTCTATTAAATTTCTGCAATAATCTGGAGATAGTTGTTCTCACTGTTCTTTAATCCTAGTATACAATTTTGTGATCGATGTTGGTTGAGAATCATACGAATATTCGCCTTTTTAATAAACCCCATAGATTTTCTATGGCGTTAAGGTCAGGGCTCTGTGCAGGCCACTCCAAAACAGAAAATTTTTTTAGTATCGAGGCAATTTTGCACGCTTTTAGCTGTGTGCTTGGGGTCACGGTCATGCATGAAAATTATATTTTTTTCTTCAAAAGGCATATTTTCAGCATCTAAAAGATGATCTTGTAAAATATCCTTGTATATGTATTGATTCATGATGCCATTAATTCGGTGCAATAAATCAACACCAAATGCTGTTAGACATCTCCAGAACATTATGGATCCGCCTTCATATTTTATTGTTTGCTTTACGTGTCGCGGTTTAAGAGTTTCATTTTTACGAATTTAACACCAAGAAATACCATCAGAACGAATTCCATTAATTTTGGTTTTATCTGACCAAATGACTCGTTCTCATCCAGCAATTGTCCAGTTTTGATATTTTTTTAGCAAATTCCAAACGACGTTTAATATTCTTCTTTGATAACATTAGCTTTTTTATTTTCTTAATACTTTTAAGATCAGCTCTTTTACGAGCCCTCTGAGCCGTCCATCTTGCTTATGCGTATATGTTTGTGTCTTCCCTGAATAATTCTGCAGCCATACTAGCACTTGAAGCTTCATCAGATGTGATATAACGTACAATCGTTCGTCTTGCGGTGATAATATTTTGGGTCTTCTTCCTCCAATTTTCAATAATTTATTTTTACAATATTTTTTTCCTATTCTTTGAACTGTTGAGTGACTAACACTACATTTTTCTGCAACTTGACAAATCGTCATTAGGTAGAGAAGTAATTTTTTTAATTTAAAGAAATTGGCTTTATATATATTTATTATTATTTTATTCGTGTGTGTTTTCATTTAGCTGACTGCAAGGAACTAAATGCTAAGACGTAAAGTTATATAATGTAAACATATAACGGCTAGATGTAAACATGTTGCTAGAACATTTGATGTAAACATTCCATTTATAAGCTGGTGCAAAACTGAGTCAAATATTTTTCTTTATTATATTTAAACAAAACGCTCTTTTCAATCCGTAAAAGTATCTTACATAAGCTAATATGTATATATATACAACTAACACACTAACACACTAATATGTATATATATACTGTGACCATTGTCTAGCTTAGTTGCTACGCGTAGATTCTAGAACTTTCCATGTTTATTTTAAGTGTCATAAAAAACTGACGATTAGCGATAAAACCGTGACGCACCATCGACCCTTCGAAATACCTTACCATATAAGGCAATCTTTNGACACAGGAAATGATTGTCCTAGCACACAGCCGAATCTAGAACATTCTAGATTATTCTCGAACATTCGAGAATGCTCTAGAATATTACCAAATAAGGAAAACTCCAGAACCTTCCTTGGCCGAACTCAGGCCCTATAAAAGCGCGCCCTCGAACCGAGGCAGTCAGTCAGTCAGAATCAAGCAGTCAGTTACAGTCAATCATTTATCGTCACGTAGTTATTAGTAGTGAACTGTGTATTGTAATAGTCGCGCAGTTATTTTAAACAATTATTGTAACATCGTCACGAGAAAACTGTACGAAATAAAACTGAATAAACAATTTTTATAATAATCAGTGTGACGATTCTTACAATACAAAACTTATTTTTCGTATCACGTGTTATTTGCAGCAATAAATAATGATTTACTAAAGTTTTCATACTATTGGTTCAGTTATGCTCCTTACTGTATATTCGAAAATCTGAGTGATCTCTCCCGCTCACACAATAGTTTTCGCACAAATTTAAGTATACAAAGTAAATCTGAACTATCCAATCTTTCTAAAAATTAAAATAAGGAAACTTCAATATTATATAAAAATATTTTTTAGCGTTTGTGAACGTCTCGTGTTGTGAAGAATCAGGTTTCTAGGCGACCGATTCGCTGTTTGAGCTTATCAGCTGCGGAACGTGTCGCGCTTGATTTATTTTATGACGCTAATCGGGCCACGCGGCAGTGCACTCCGCGAGCTTGAAACAAGAAAGAATCGAGAGTCGTAGGCTGTGTGCATGACCAGCTCAACGGCGTATAAGATACAGATGCAAAAATATTTTAAATACAACGCGATAAAGTCGCACGTCACCGTTGTGATAATAACAAAATTGCACCAATATCTCGTAAGCACAAAGGATAAAAAAAAAGAATGAAGATAAGCGATTGTAACAAACTATTATCTAAAATAACTTTCTTTTTTTTTTCTTATTATTCTTATTTTTTCTTTACTTGCATTTGAAAACAAAGAAAAAAGATTACAACTCATTATCATCGGAAACTTTTTATCTGCTCGGTGAAACAAAAATTGTTGTTATTTTTATCAATTTTCACTTCTATCTCTACAACTTTACTTTGTATATATCTCACGAGTTAAATAAAAATATATTCTTTATTAGATTAAAAAAAAACATGTAATGTATTTTTGTGTAAGAAGCTGTTTATAAAATTAGTTTTACATACACACACACATACAAAAGCTATTTTCTACATTTTTATTTATATATTTTTAATATGAATTAAATTTCTTATATACAACAGTTATTTTAAAGAAACTTCCACTTGCAATAGTAGCTTTTACACGCACTTTTCCGCTATTATATACTTATTAATAGCGTCAAAATAAAGAACACAGTCACCACAACGATATTCCTCCGTTGGCCATTACCGCGCCCACGACTATATCATTTTCATAACATAATTACCGTCGCAATATCGTTCTCATAGTGAAGCTACGGCCAAGAATACATGCCGCACGATATTCATCATACTCATGGCGATATCGTAATTTCGCGGTAAAGCAAAAACAACGCGTGGCTTCCCACACAGAGCTGTTGCGAGCGCGTTACGTAACGTGTGTGGGCGTGGTCAGGGGGCACATAAACATATACGCACACACAGAGGTTGTGTGTACCTTTTTCTTGAGAGTACAAACTCTTCTCAAACAAGCAGGAAAATAGGCGCGCGTTCAGCGCAAGGCGTGAGAAAGACATACGTCGGATGACTAATTGTAAGATACGCGCGTGTAACTTTGATTCCTCCCTTTATTTTATAACCCGTTTTCTCACTCTTTTCCTCTATTTGTCTCCTGCGTCTGCCATCAGGCACTATTTCCGCAGGGCTGTATCACGCACCCGCGCACGCGGATTGCGTTACGAAACGATTTATTATCACGCTGTCCCCGCCAAGGTCGACGAGGAGCACAGGTGAGATCGCGATGGCACCGTTCGCTCGCTTTCGCAGCTAATCGAGAAAAAAGTCCGAAGAAACGATGCTCTCGGGATTGCGACAGAATAAAGTCCTTCCTAAGTGTCTGATTCCGGGAGAGGAAACACGAGGCATTTTTAAAACCAGAATGATATAAGTTCTCCTTGTTTAAGATCCGTTATAAATAAGTATTTCGTATTATTTAAAGAGAGCTATATACAAATTTATAAATTTAGATCACTTTTTTTCTCAGGACAGTTTTTATTTTTGATCTAAATTCAAAAACTGCATCTGTAGATTAGAATTGAACGTAGATAATAAAATACAGTACAATGTTTCATTATTTTAATTAATTTAAACTTAGTCGATGAATATAATTGGTCGTGTAGAGCCGTTCGCTGGATGTTGTGCGGAAAATATGTCTATATATACAGGGTGTCCCAGAATTGGTGTAACATCTCTCGTAGACAGGTAGAAGAAATAAAACTGAGTCGATAAGTCCTATACCATTTTGCTAGATTCGCAATAGTTACCGAGATTTTAATTAACAAAGATCCGCGAATAAGCGTGCATCGGGCTGTCCTACGCGCGTAGGACAGCCCGGCGCGCTTCACACAATTACATTTTAATATGTATATGTTATAGTATATGCTGTTATATTAGCTCCTCCCATATGCTCCTACAGGTAACACCGTAAGCGCGCGAAGCGCACTGGGCTGTCTTAAGCGAGTAAGACAGCCCGATGCATGCTTATTCGTTGATCTTTGTTAATTAAGATCTCGGTAACTATTGCGAATCTAGCAAAATTGTATAAAACTTTTTGACTCAGTTTTACTCCTTCTATTTGTTCACAAGAGATGTTACACCAATTCTGGGACACCCTGTATATACACGTATGTATATATATAAACGAATTCACATTTTTCATGTGATTTTGAATTGTAATTTTAATTAATCTTCATAGTCAATATTTTTCATTTTTTCATTTTTTTCTATAATTGTGTATCAATTTTATTTCTTCTTGATAAAAAAAATATGTACTTTTTAATTTTTTTTATAAATACAAATTCAATTCCTGTTATAGGCTTAGTGAGTGTAGTCAGGTGTTACTCACAAGCTTAGTGACAGGCTGTACATATATTGCATATATCTTTATCCACAAAATAATGACAACAAAGAGGCCTCGAAGATTATTTTTTTCAGTACGAACGGAATGATACTACATCGACCGCGTTCGCGGAAAGTCGGTTGCCAAGCGCACGACGAAATATATAACGAGATACGAAATTGTCCGAGATCGACGTGTACAAAAACATTAAAAAGTTCAGGAGAGTGCACTTTAGAATTGTACGCTTGGCTCGAGTTTCGTCACCCGGTGTGGGGCATCGATCGCACCATCGTCCGCTGGCAGCCCCGGAGGTCGAAAAGGGTAATGGGGGAAGGGAGAGATACGCGGCGGGGGCGGTGGCGTTCGGCGCCGGGGTGTCGTCGTGTAGAGTGGGGCAAGTGCACTCCGACACACCGCAAGCGAACCCTATATGCAATTGGTTGGAAAGTGCATCGCTGGAGGGGATGCTGGGAGAGAGGCGCAGCGAGAAAGAGAGAGAGAGAGAAAAAGCAAGACCAGCAGCAAGAGAGAGAGGAGAAAGGGTCACAGGAGGGGAAGGCAAGTGCACACACAAAGTAGACATATAGGTCAATGCCGGGACACTCCTGTGCACTGTTTAGCACGAGTCACCTACTGACCTACTTGCCTCCTTCTCTTCATCCTCCTTTTGCGTACCCTGACCAGCGTACGTACCCCTTTCCGCCCTTCCCGGCTTCCCGTCGCATCGCATTGCATTCCCGGTGTCGGGCCAGGGCCGGCCCCCGGCCATGGATAAGCTCGCTCGAGTGGAAGTGCATTGTCTGTGCGGTGGTTTGCACTCGCGCGCAAACCAATGACTCGCGCATCGATAACATGTTCGCGTGATGTGTGCGATAATAACCTGCGACGCACTATTACAATATTGATATTTGGCAAATTATAACCGTTGGCTCAATGATGATCGTTGACGTCGTTGCATAAATTCATCGATTATGTTTTTTGTTACATATCTTAAATAAATAATATATGATAATATGTAATAATCATAATTTACAATTTTCGTTCATATAATATCAATCTTTCAATTTCATATTTGTTACATGCGTGCATATACATAATAACTGTGCGGTTATATTTGTGTATATTTATATAAATAGCTGCTTTATTATTCAAATCATATATACGTATATTTACTGTTTGCAAATATATTTCCACATTAGGCACAACTATTATTTCAGTAAACAACATAGCACATTGTTTACACAAAGAAGTTTACACTTTCGCGTTACGAGATGCAGAATCGCCGCGCTTTGTAATTCACCCACGGAACGTCTATTTGTGACGCTGTCTTTGGAGATACAACGGCAGCTGATACGGGTGCACGCAGGTGCATTTCGTCATCCGGGCGTTCCCGAAGTAGAAAAGTTTCAGCTACGCGCGAAGAGAAGAAAACATGTCGATCCTCGTATAATCCCGGTAACGCCCGAACGATTGTTGTGACCTATATTCTCACGCGTTTTCATCCAACAGGTCCTTTTAACCGCATCATTCTTGACTCGCAGCGTGGCCCGGTCGTGTGGCCGTGGTTTAGTTTCGTTCGACTTGGTCTCTGGTTTCCCTTTTTCATTTGTCGTGATTTATCTTGCTTCCGCAAAATATTTATTTTGTAATTATATCGGCGCATTTTTATCGTAATCGCGCGCGTAATTATATACGTAGTTATGGTACAAAAAATATTTATCACCGTTCTAGAAAAACTCGGAATATTAGAAAGAATGTGTACAAGTATATAAAATCTTGCTCTTGAGCGACTTATGCGAAGAGTGCGATATAAACAATAACAATGATTATAATTCATGCAGATACATGATGCTTTACGACGTGCAGAATTATTAACATCATAATACAAATTGCTCATGTTTATGTAAATTATCTCGTAGAGGAAGATCAGACAGTGTGCTTTTACATAGCGAATCGAGAGTTTGCGAATAGGTATTGAATTCCAACTCGATGCTGCGCTGCACCAAAAATAGAGCAAAGGCAAACCTGTATACAGAATGTCCCAGAATCACCGGATGTCTTTCATTCAATTAAGAACAATAATCGATCAATATAAATACATTCATCGGTGATTTGATATGATGTAATATATAAAAGATATCTTTTATATATTGTTTTCTTTATCGTACACAGAAGAAAAAGATTTGCTAGAATAATATTTGCAAGAAATTAGTTACTATATAGCAAGCAAGAAAAATTTGCAAAGTCTGTTGAGATTTTTGTTGCGCAAAATAAAATATTTTATTGATGAAACAAAACATTCGGTAAACTCAACAATTTTCCTTGCTAGCTATATAATGGCAAAAATTTTTTTCCGGATATGGCTTCTCTGTAAACGTTTTTTTTGTAAAAGTAATTGTTTGCGAGCTTAAACAATCAATGCGCAATGCACGTTTAATCTCAGGCGTGGCAATTTCGTCATCGGACACTTCGATTGTCGATTTAATCAAGCGCGCACGTGCCACGCAAACTCGCTCGCTTTACTTCGCCTCGAGGTATCGCGCTTTTTACGCTCACTCGCTAATTGGGGGAGTGCTCGAGAGGGAGGCAAATCGAAGGTAAAACCGATCGTTCCGTTGCGGGTATTGCACGTAATAATAGCGACTGTTGCTTAGCGTTAAAACAAACCGTGTATATTTAGCAGACAACGAACTTTACGAGGCTGTTTGCCGAGAAAATCGGTTGGTCGTCTCTATTTATTTATCTATTTACCTTTATCTCAACCTCCATTTCTTTATCTTTTTCTATCTTTCTATTGTTTATACGCCAGCCGCGATTTTACATGACTTTATTTACCAATCACGCGGTGAGAATGTCAAGGTCAGCTGGTCGCGCGATGCAATTTTCAACTAAAATGCATCGAGTACTCAGAGGAAGAGAGGGGGAGTTTTCTCTCGCGGGAGAGACACGACAACAAAAAAGGAACCGCGCGCGTGCCCAAAATCAGGTCAAGTGCGGATTTCCTCGATAAGCGTGACGCAAGAGCAATGGTGCAAGGACTCCTCGGGAAATCCGAGGACAGTCATGTTATTTCTCATAAAGAGACCCTACGTTTATAAAGCAAGGTTATAAAAAGTTGATCAAAGCGTTTATTCTACGTCATTTTGTGTTAAATCAGGCCAAATAAAATTTTTATTACAAAATAAAAATCATTTATTATAAATATTATAAATTATCAGTCATCTAAAATTGAAATTTTTAGATTTTATACATACACACACACACACACACATATATAATGTACGACTATACATAATATAAAATAATGTTAATTATCTCAAAATTTGTTATTAATATTGAACTTTTGTTGCAGGTGAGTATCACGATCTCTATACTGGTTATCGTTCACCGGTTATGCCTCGTTTGTTCGTCATGTAAGTAGCTAGTTCTAAGGTAATAATAAGAATAAGAAAGGTCAATATCGAGCACAAAACAGATGGATGAATATGTTCAGATAAAAGTGATTACACATATGCGCAAAAATATTAAAATTGCGAAATGTTTCGAGCTCTTACATGAGTGTCTTCATCAGTCGCGATTGATTTACATATGAAAAAATATATTCTAAAAAAATATACTTCCAAGGTGATTTATATACATTCGTGATTTCATTGAGACTTTATATGATCATATCATCCTCCTGGCTACGTGCAGTTATTAACTTCGCGAACTGAAAATTTACCGCACTTCTCGCAAACATGTGTATGGAAAACTGCGTAATCTATTTTTTTTATTAACCTCGAATAAAATATATGTCGTCATGACACACTTATACAACCCATATACATATTTGTTTCAATTCTTACGTGAAAAGAGCTCAAGTCTCAGATTTTTAAATTCAAATTAAGTTTGGAAAGATTGTCGTTACGTCACGCGTAATTAGAAATGATGAATTACTTCCGTCGATTAGAGGGACAAAGATGTGGGATAGTATTAAATTTTTTCGAGATACATACACATCAACACATTTAGTGCTCACAGAACGACCACCGTGTATTTTAACTCGGTCAAGGTTCACTTCGTGATTTGCTGGGAAAGCACTCGCCGAGCGAAGATAAGGCCAAAAAGAAAGCGATCGTTCTTTCTTCCTTCATCGCCCGATCAGAAACTCATGCCTGAAATCTCCTGGCAAGAGATTTTATTGAAAGACGGGTAGAAGAAGATGGTGCTCTGGGAGTTTGTAAAGCATCTTGGCTTGAAATTTCAGCGTGCGCTATCGCGATGCTTATTACTCTCATTGTTGCCAAGGATTTGTCGAAGTTTTCTCAGAGATAAATCGATTATCCGTGAAAATTATACCGTTACATTAATAATAAAAACACTTTCGAATCGCTATTCGTGAAAACAAGAAGAAGAAATTGCAGTTTTAATAATTGCGTATGTTTTTTTCAAGAGTGTTGAATCAAAGAAACTTGATAAAGAAATAGAGACAGTTGTTATCTCAGTCTCATTACTGCGTCGATTACATTTGAATGAATTATTGCATATATACATTTGCAATATACGACATATATATGTACGTGTCACAAAAACAAATATATTTGCCTTCCGATAACTGTGCTAAAATCGTGACTATTTTTAACCTAAAAATTGGCCTTGTATGATGAATAACACTCGATATGCGTGTCTTCGTAATTAAATACGGGCCATGGACGCCATTAGATCAATATTTGGTATTACCCACACGTACCAATTCTACAGGTGCATCATCTTTCTTTTGTACTATTTATATAATATTAGTGTAAAAAATTAACTATACAAGACAATAAAAAAAAATCAAATTATATGTAAATATATTCCATACAAAGTCCCACGAAATTTTGAAGTATTTGTGCATCTCAATCAATATGAATATGTTATCTAATCTCAACAAAAAGATCTATGTATTATCAAGTCTTCAAAAAAAAAAAAAAAAAAAAAAGAAAAAAAAAAAAAGAAAAAAAAAAAGACCAAATGCTTCGAGGTGGTCCATGTGCGAGATTGCCATATCTCAGTGAGATACTCAGAGGTGCCTCAGCTTAAGTTAAACGCGTTCCGAATCGGTCGCAAAGAGGGAAAGAGAGCGCGATTCGGATGTGAACGTACTATTTATACATTACCTATAAACACGACATCGCGCGCCATGTTTCTCAGCCGAGGAATTTCAGGATCTTCAACAGAATCCGCCGTCGCAATGCAGTGGTCACGTACGTCGTCCTTGACTGCTCCTCTTTCTCTCTCTCTTTTTTGTGTGCAACGCAACGCTTTCTGTATCGTCTCTCCTTTTCTCTCCCTCTATTTCGTTCTCTCGGTCTTTTCCACACCTACACCCGATTGATCATCTATCCTGTCTGTTCTCATGGAGAAGCATTATTTATAGCGTGGCAGATACACGCGTCGTGCGTAGTCACGTTAACGCGATCGGCGTTATATGTGCATTATATGGATTCTCGAGGCCGTTTCGTATTCGAGGTGGTTCTGCCTCTGATACCTGAAATCGTGTGTTTGATAAACGTTCGCGAACTGCAAACATATATCTTTCTGAAAAATTAATCAAATTGATTTCCTCACACGACCGAATCTAGCTCGTCAAATGCGCAAATTTTCAATCGTTTGTAAGTAGAATTTCTTTTATAAAATTAATTCTACTTGAATTGTAGATATAGAAATTGTTTAAAGTCAAAATTAAGAGAATAATATTATATGCAATTATACATATGATAATCGTACATTATATTCATTTTTATAATTAGGAATGCTTGTGTGTGTGTGTGTGTGTGTGTGTCGAGATTGGTTGAAATACTCTCGACATTTTGTTCGGATCCATTGAATATATCCCTTTCTCAGTGTTGTTCTCGCGGTCTGCAAATTCTTTTCTTGTTTTCTCTTTTTCTTACCCGAAGTCGCTCATTAGGATTCAGAGAACGATTAGCCCCCCTAAAAAATCGCGAGCTTTCACGGGCGAACAATGACGCGGCTGATTGGCGAACCGCTTTAGAATTAGAGGCCGAATTTTGCATTGTGCCGGGTGAGACCAGACGTAACAGCTGCTTCTCCTTTACTGCAAATTCGCCTTTCTCTCTTTTTCGTTCTTCGTTCGTTCGTTCGTTCGTCGTCGTCTTCGTCTTCGTCGCCTCGAGTAACGTTTCGGTGGTTTCGCGATTCAGAGCGGCAGTCGCGCACTGCTTTTGTATTGGGCCAAGCATACGGCGGACGAACGGACGGGACGCGATGTACATAAATGCAGGAAGTTTAAATCTGTCGAATAAAAAGCGGAGCAAAAAGTCTTAGCTCTCGCGAGTCGATCGACGAATCTTCAAGCGAATCTTCAGGCGAAGATAGCGCGATGCGCTATCGGTAACATCTGCCACAGTTCATTACACGATATTGCAGGTTTTTTGCGAAGCACAAAATCTTCTCGCTCTGAGGCTTACAAACTTCATCTGAGTAATTCATATTGAATTTTACATATTTTCTCTCAATACTTCTTCGTGTGAAAAATCGACTTAAAACTCTTATTTATATCGTGAGAGAGACGAAAACGCGAGGGAAAAGAATCGCATCGTGAGAGATGACATCTTGGTTTCATCTTGGCAGCTTCTGACCGTGTGTGTGTGTATCTTTTTTTCTATAGCGCGTTCCTAAGCAGCTTGAACGCTTCATCGGAAACACGCGAAAACACGTTTTATGCATTTTACAGCGAGAGACATCACGAGACACGAGGGACGCGCTCAACACGTATCATAATGCGCGAGTTATCGTTGGACGTCGATGAGAAAAAAAAAAAAAACGGAGCGGTCCGGAACAAGCTCGATGATCCAGACCAACTTGATATTCAATACCTAACTCATTGTTGCGATTAGTGCGGAAAAAGAGCACGCGTGTCATTTGAATATCGACCAGAATAGCAGAGTGCATAAAAGGGAGTACTATACGCGGTTGCATCGCAAGATGCATTCAGGACGTCGGACTTTGTCGTCCGGTTGTTCGAAATTCACGGATTTCGCTTTTGTTCTCGCTTTCTAGGGGCCGGATAGAAGCCGCATATACGACGACGAACGACGATGTTGGTAAAAACCAGTTCTAACGAAGAATGTAAAACGGAATATCGGAGAGTCCAGTTATATATATAAAACTTTTTCTCATCTTCTCCCCTTTCTCCACTCCACGTTGCTGCGCTTTGCAAAAAACCAGCAATGTCCGGACCATGCGTGCGTGCAGTTTCGTGTCTATCTGCTCGACACTTTCAAAAATCACATGTGTGTTGAATCAAGAAGATGACGAAAAGTTTGTTAGTTTAAATTGCCTTGTGAGTGCAATGTGAACATTTATAAACATTTAAACTAAGAATTTTGTTAGTTTTTGTTTTGAAATTAATTTGCAAATATCTAAAATTTGGCCGCACAAATCCTTCGAGTTCCCATGATATACACGCAAACTTAATTGAAAAAGTTTTTCCAAAGTCTTTTGTTAAAAAAAAAAAAACGTAAAGATATTTTGAGAAAACGTTCGTCAAAAACAAAAGTCATTACAATCTGCTATATCGGCTACAATGCCGAAATTAGTTGACGGTTATAAAGCAAAGATCGTTTTGACCTTCGCTACTTGAGCATTAACATTTCTCCTCGCTGATAACGAGTGTGCGTAATGTTGCATATCGTAGATAAGAGTCTCCGTCCGATCCGCCGCGCCGTGGCCTCGGCGCAGAGACAGCGACCCAGAATTTCGTAAAAACAAGGTCGACGCACGCGGAACAACTGCGCTATTGCCACCGTTGGTGTACACGCATATATATATATATATATACACGCGTCCCGGCGCAATCTTGCGTTCACGCGCGCAACAAGACTGCCTTTATAAAGTCATATGACGACGGCGACAGAGCCTTCGATGTGTTCCTCGGGAACATGTAATAAACTTTAAAGCTGGAAAGACGGGGCTCGCGCGCGCATGCACCGGAGAAGTGCACAAGCCTACAGCGGCAAGCGAGTAGGTGGCTAACCTTGACAACCACTCGCAGAAGACCTGCTGCACGTGCACGAACGTGCACAGACTACGTACGTAGTGGTGGTAGTGGTAGCAGCAGCAGCGGCGGTGGTGGCGGGCAAACGCCGGGATGTGATACGTTTCCTCGCGTGATGGCCGTGGAGTAGAAACGTGTCGTGGTGCGGTTGGTTGGTCGACTGGTTCGCCAGCATATGGGCCAAAGGCACACTGGCCTGCCATATATCGGCGATGCAAAAACGAACCAACTTCCTCAACCCTCCACAGTTTAACGTGCCTTCGGAGTATCATAACATACACTTGTTTTGAATCAAGTTGGCCGTTGCAAACAGTTTTTACTTCGCACATCTTAGAAAAGTTACGAATATTTATTTATTAATGTTATGCTTATGATTATTGTTATACTTATTCTACGTATATAGTATTATCTAAAGTTATTTAAAGTAAAATATTTTAAAGTCTACTGACGCTATTGTTTAAACTATCTATCTGCTATTCTATTTTTATATATAGATCGGCATTATAACTGTTTGATAAGGCAAAAAACCTTCTACAATTATTATTCTATAACTATTTAAATAAGATACAGATAATAATACACACATGATATTTCACTCATTTTAATTATCTCGTACATTAGTGCGCAATATATTAAAATTTTTTTACTTATCTCGATAATTCATAGGTCTTATATTATTTTTAGACACTGAACATTAAGTTTTTGTAAACTTCTTACAATTGCAAGTACTTTCAACCTTGTTTGAAATATACCATTTTAAAACGGTGGGTTATTTGAATTTCCTGCATACCGCGGTGGTTCGCCGAACTATTTTTTATGCAAATACGTAGATAACTGGTCGTCGGCCGGCGAATACAGGTTTCTTGTCGGGCGCGTTGCACCAGCTTCGGTGCTTCCTTAAAACCGAACTCTCTCTCTCTCTCTCTCTCTCTCTCTCTCTCTCTCTCTCTCTCCCCCTCTCTCTCTCTCTTTGCCTTCCCCCTCTTTTTTCTCTTTCTCGTTCTCTCTGTCTTTCTCTCTTTCTCTTGCGCGAGGACAACGGGCGTGCCTAGGATGTTGCCATGGCGAACCTATTGATAGTATCGAAACAGATGCGGCACAGGTTGCTTGCCGCACAACGTGGTCCATCTGCGAATTCTTCGTATTTGAAGGCACATAAAAATATTTTTTGCACAAAAAAAACAATGACACGAACGGACTACTTATCAATGCTGTTGAGCTTTCGTAAACGGTTGGGCGCATTGGAATTGTAAAAGATGCAGATAGCATAAACATGACTGAAACAACACACTTTCTGAATATTGATTATTTGGGAATTGAAGCAAAAAACTGATGAAAAAATATAAAATTACATTTTGAAAAAAATGACCCCAGTCAGGAAAAGAGATAGTAAAATTTATATATTTTTTTAAAATTATTTTTGCTAAGGTTTTTCTACGGAGAAAGATATGTTTGGTGAAGAATAAATGCCTGATGCTTTTTTTTTAATAAAAATTATTTATATACAGAGTTTACAATTAGCTGTGGTATACATGTTTGAAATGACTGTATGGAACTTTATGAAACAGTGTGTGTGGTTGTATTAAAAAAAAAAAAAATAGTTATAATCATTTTCTTGATGGTATAGAATATGTAAGATCAAAGTAATACAAAAAGTGTATGTTACATATATATTCAACTCGATGTAATTTATTTTTTTATAAAAAAATTGGAAGAAATGACGATAATTATTTTGAATCATTCGGAGCCCACATAAGACACGCAATACTGATGTTTCGTTGAAGCGATACCCGCATCCTACTTCCGACCAATTTACTGATAGAGTAACATTTCGTTTTTAGTAACGTTTCGAGTAACATTTCGAAACTTTTTGTTTGTTACCATAATTTTTTTTGCATCACGTCCGTCTTGTCTTTGCTGCGCAAATAGTACCCGTATATACATATATATATCTATCGGTGTATTGCTCATTACGAGTTATAGCATATCTAAATGCTAACGAACAATAAACAAGATTCAAGTATGCTATGACGGAGCATGAATTAAAAAGGAGTTAACGACTTTTGGATGTGTCCGAGTAAGATGCAACTTCATCCTGCATCCATGTTGTTCACTCAATATAGACCGATTTAATACTTGATTTGTTATTCTCATTGATCATTCAGATTTGCAACAATGTAAGATCCATAATATCGCTCTCGTTCGAACACAGGTTGTTTGATAACATAAATCGATTGATTCGATTTCGAACTTCGTCCGCGATATTTTATTCGCGCGTTCGCGTTTGCCAGGCCGTCTACTGTCGCGTTTGGAGCGCAAAAAACAGCTTTTGCTCCGATCGAACATCCTTTCACACGTACGCACGTGCCTATACACGCACGTACGCGTGTACACATACAGTCGATCGCGTTGCTCGCCCCCGCGCGCTCTTATCGGATTCCCTATTATCCGCACGCTCGCTCTAGCAAACGCGCAAATTTCGGTCACACCTGGTAGAATCCCCATACAAGAGAGGAGGTCTCTCTTGCGGCGCTGGCGCACGTCGACGTTGCACAGCACAGCTAAGCCGTGCAGGGGCGCTCGCCCGACCGCCCCTGGCGTCCTTTCCCAACTTTTCCCCCACCATTGCAAGTGTTTCCACTACTCCGGTCCGCCAACCGAACTGAGTGGGAGGCACAACGGAAGCCGTGAAGGGGAAGCGGTCGACTCTCCCGTTTCGGCCGTGCACTAGAACTTGACTCCTAAGCTCCACAGTGGCGGCGCAAGCTCTATCGGTGGCTTCTTTTTAGCTTGCTTTGTTCTATATATCTTTCTCTCTCTCTCTTTCTCTCACGTTATCTAGCAATCTATTTTTCTTTTAATCAAATTGTTTTGAATTCTTTTATCTTCTTTTATCCAATGACGCAGAACATAAAATTCACTTGGCAAGACCTCGTACGGTAAAGTTGTTTCTATTATCGTTGCCGCCGTCAACGTTGTCGTCATTGTCGTCGCGGTGCATGTTTTCATCGATTCGCGGCGGCTGGCAAGTATCACGTCCGACAAATGAATTTGCTTATAAATCTGCTGCAGATTTGTCACCTAAGATCACAAGAGGTTGGACTCTTATCATAACTTCCGTTTTTACGTCGTCAGCTGGAAATTCTTTGTGCAGAATCGTACTCAATAAGCCCGTCTGTCGCAGTCAGGAAAATAACTATTGTGGTCGTGTATCTAATAAGTCGCGTGCACTTGCACGGCAGTAAAAAAGATCCGGTAGTTTCGCCTTCGACGTTCGATGCTCTCAAAATTGCTCTTGCGGTTAGCGAAGAGAATGAGATATCCGTCTTGCGTAATGGAAATTATTTTCTTCGCGTGATCAACATGCACATGGCAAATTCTGCGAAATCTGCGCGCGTCTTTAAAACGCGCGAGCTCTATACTTTATCATAAACATATTCTCAATTTTTTTAAATTTATTTGTGTAAATATATATTATAAAATTATTTTTCTCTCTTTTCAAATTGCAAGTTCGTTCGAAATTCGCGGTTTTCGTCGTTCAGGATCAGCTTCCGTGATAATTGCGTGCACGAACCACGCGAGATCCTCATATATTATAATTATCGATAAAAAATCCCGCAGCTGCTAAGAGATTGCCCGTCGAAAGACGACCGACCGATCGACCGATCGTCCGTCTCCTCCTCTCCCCGTTTTCCTCTCTTCACGTCGCGCGTAACAAAAGTGCAAGTGGAAGAGAGGAGCGTTAGCCGGGCGAGACTTTGTTGCACTCCTTCCCTCTTGACCCCTCTATTTCTCTCCCCGCCTGGCTCCCCGTTTCGCTCGCAGATTCCTACCAGCGTTCTCCGCGCACCGTCTCTTCATTTTCTCCCGCACGTCCCCACCGCTGATTCCCTTCCTCCCTCCCCTTGTCGCCGCCTGACCGTCCTCCGTTGCCGTCCGCCCTTCCCCTCCTTTCCCGCTCCGAGACTGCACGTTCACATGCAACGAGAGCCAGACCGGCCGGCTGGCACTCAGTCGCCTTTAGCGCCGTGCATCTCCGAGTCAGTCAGTCAGTCAGTCAGTCATTGAGTCAGTCAGTCGGTGAATCGGGTCGCTCGAGTACGCGTGAGAGTTATCGGTTCTCCCTCTGTACTCTGTGTGTAACCACACTTTACTCTCACCTTTCTCATTCTCTTTCTCTTTCCTAAACCTCTGCCGTTCTCTCTTTTACTCTACTGTGTTCGTTTCCAGAGTGCGTGTCTCTTTCTCTTGTTTCCTCTTTTCGCTCCGAACTTCGCTTTTGGTGACCGGGTCGCGCGTCTGTGTCACGGATTCTCTCTCTCTCTCCATTCTCTTCCCCTTTCACTCCTCCAAATACATCATCCAGTGTGTAGCGACACGTTACTTTCTCGTTTGTGCGGCGCGGTTCAGCGGTGGCGAAGCAAGGAGCGAGTGGGAAAGAAACGCGAGACTGGAACGACGAGATGTTCGCGTGAGAGAGAATTACGACGGAGGGAGCTTCAGGTGTTGCTGGCGTAGGATTAGAAAAAAAGTGCATGCGTGCGTGCGTGTATTGTGGAAACGCAGTGGTATGAAAATCGTTGGCCAAAAATGTAATCTCGTCGGAACGCGCGTACTCGCTCGATCTCGAAATTCGAGAAGGCCACAATCTCGTTGCAGCGAACGCAATTTGTTGTTACTCTACGAGCGCGGGACAAGATGAGACGCGTGGAGGCGTGTGATTTGCACGAGACTCCCGTGGATTCCGAGCTAGTTTCAGTTCATAGTACTGCCAAATCTCGTGCTGGCTGCGAGCGAGCACCTCGCTCGGACGTTGCACATTTCGTGTTGCTTATTTTTGTCGCTGACAACGCGACGCGAATGCACGCTGCAAGACGAAAGCTTCGTTAAGTTAGTTAACCCTTTGCTGTTACACTCTAAAGAATCTAGTGAGATGACACAAATCAATTATAGATGCAAAATTTTACTCATATATATTTTAAAAAGTAAAAGTTACATTGGTATATAAATACATATTCTAAAAAAGTTTAGAAATTTTAATGTTTAATATTTTAACGTTATAATACTTAATATTTTTTTTAATGATGTAACGTTTTGAAGTATTTTAACGTTAGTTTAAGTACGTAAATAGTGTTTTTTAATGTTAAAAAATAAAGTTTAATTTTTTTCTATTAAATTGCTTACGTTTTGCGAATTTTATCGCACTTTATTTTCATTTATTTCTCAGTATTTCTCATTACAATATGTTCAGAAAAATTGCAGTTTTACATTGCCAAGTGTAGAAATCATTAAAAATTACGCACAAATCTTTCTTTTTTTCTATTTTCCTAAATTTTGCAAAAGTTCAAAACATTTATAAATTTTTAACTCTATTCTTAATGTCGATATATGAACGCTTATTCAAGGTCAGGCGCGAAATAAGAAAAGAAACCCGACATGCGAAGCGTAGAAATTGGTTTCTTTCATTAACTGGATTTTTAATAAGCAGAGCAATGGCTAGTCTACAATGGGAGTAGGCAGTATAGAGTAAGAAGTAAGGTTTTCTTGGAGTGTTATTTTATTTTTGTCTATACAAGTAATTATTTCGCGTTTTTCAACACACGTCTTTCATTGGCTAACAGTAAGGATAGTAGGCAGTGAGAAATGGGAATTGTTCATTTCGTGATTCCCGTTGTTTCTTCACCGAAAAATTATAGTTCACTCTCTACTCCTACATCCTCTTACTACCTTCATTGTAGACTAGCCATTACACTCTTCATTTTACTATCTTAAATCTGGCTCGCCGCTTGCTTCCTCCGAATTTGCCAAAGTAGTTTGAAAGATCCACACAAATTCATATGTCTTTCCGTATATACCTGATTAATTTGCATTGAAAGGGTTGCCGATGGCGGGTATCCGCACGATACGATTATCGGAATACGAGGCGTCGTCATACTGCGATCGATAACGCGCCAAGTCGCCAGTGTGCCAATTGGTTTCCCTGCACCGCTTGCTGGTTGGGTCGGTGGCGCGTGTTTACATACGACCAAGAGTACAGCATCCGCTGTGGGAGTACACTTCAGGTCGTGTTCCACCATGTCCTTTTGCAAAGCATTTTCACGACCTTCGCGGGCAATCGCGCGAAAGCTGCGTTTCGGTGGCGGCAGCACAGATGGTGGTGGAAGTGGTGACGGTGGCCGCCCGATACCCTCGGCGTCGCGAGAGATCGATAAACGGCGGCTTCAGCTGAGTACGGCGGCCTTGCCTGGGTCGCGACGGAACGCGTACGGTTTAACGAGACGCGATGTACGACTCAAACGTATCTTGCGATCGGCGCGGTCGGATCGTCACGCGGAAGTAATCTCGAAATAATCTCGTGACTAAATTTAACGGGCAAAGCAATCGGTCGATGGACGATGAAAATAGCGACGATTCCTGCGACGGATTCGCGGAGGGCAGGTGTACGCAAAAAAAGAAAATATCTTTCAACATAAAACTTTTACATGGATTTATTTTTTCTAAAGATAAATGTAGCCACTTATTTAGCCACTTGTTTCTGATCCGTCACTGATGATAATATGTAATCATTTACCACATCGTGCGCGTTTCACGCACGCATCGAATCTTGTTATTTGGTCTCGCGCTTATGCGCGATATTTTGTGCCGCGCCAAAAAAGCATCGCTACGTCAGCCAGAAACACAAGTCTCGCTTTAAGCGCGCCTCCGGGTGATCTTAGCCAGTGTGTCGTCACGTGCTATACTTGAACCCGTGCAGTAACGACAGCGCAATGACTTCTCTCTAGCTAGCCTGCGTATTGTGTCGTCTGTCGCGCGCGCCGCCGTTGAATGCACGTGCCGCGTGAAATTTTATATTTCGTTCAACGTTTTCGCGAGCGCGCGCTTTTGCGTCGTTTGCTTTTTTTCTCGCGCATTTATATTAAATTCCGATTTACGAATTTAATCTCTCTATTTGACTCAGCATGTTATCAAATTCGTTTCGTGATATTCTAGAGAAACATTAAGCAGAAAAAAGTATCAATTCAAGTTGAGTAATTAATTTTTGAAAAGAGAAGTAAAACAATTTAAAAATTAATTTACATAATACTATGTGTGTCTAGTTTATAGAAAATATAGAAACTATATAATAATATGCATGTGTGGCAATATCAGTTGATTCCGATAGAAGAAAGTTACATCGCTCGAGAGCGAATTAACAAATAGTGAACTAAAATGAGATAAAATCGATTATTTGGGAAACATATACAAGAATTCACAATTAATGCCAATATGATCTTTACTTATTCCACGCTTCTCGATTATTTTTGACGAAAGCATATGCGTGCTTGTGTGCACGCGCGAGTTTTTGTTGTGCATTATGCTTGAACCTGCCTCAGCGCTAGTCTGATGATTTCTCTCTGCGCACCCCGTGGTCTGTCGCACGTATCTCCTGCGAACGTTATTATATAGATACCGCAATTGTTCAAAATTCAATAAGCCGTCCCGCGGACAGCAAACTAGCTCTTATTATGGAAAATCAATGTTCCGAGATGACATTCAGCGCGCATGCTGCACACATAAAGCCGGACCACCGCACGAATCGCCTCTGCCTACTAGTAAGCCTTGTTTTCACGTGGCGTCGGTGCGACCCCAAATGTCATGACATTTTACGTCCATAATGGTGCGCGATACTGCATTCAGCGTTCTGCAACTGTGACTTAGTCCGTGCGTTTTGCGCTCAAATGACTTACGATTGTGATCACCAACGCGATTACAATAATAGCCGTCTCGTTTTCAGCGGACACAAAACCGCATTGAAAATATATACCTACATATATATGTAGTTTCCATTGTGTTGCAAAAAATTCAACTACGATGTAATTGATAAACCTCGTTATTTCGTCGTTCTGTTCTTTTTTTTATCGAAAGAAAAAGATCACTGTAACAATATTTTCTTTTTAGGTCAAAGAAAATCCCTTGTCGTAATTGGGAATTCGACTTATTTTCCGAGAAAAAAACTTATTGTTGCGACGAATATTTACATCGTGTCGTAAAAATCGAATTTACAGACACAAAAATTCAAATAAATTTTATTGCAGTTATGAAAACAAAAATTGCCGCATTTATTAGTCTGTTCATTTATATGTCATGAAAATCAAACTCTGATTTCTCGACATATACATCGTTCTGTCCAGCGACAATATCATTTCCCGATATTGGATGTTCATGATGATTTGCGCACTGACAATTGTTTAACTACACATGTCATGTGAAAACGAGGCATTAATCGCATGCGGTTCAATTTTATGAAATTATTAAATGTATATACATGTGTGTTTTGCGAGTCAAGATATCATGATAACATGAATATAAAGACGTGTAAATAAGAGAAAGATATAAAAACGTGTAATAAACGCTCAATTATTTTAAATGTTTCAAGTGTTTTATCATTGTAATATAAAATTGATTTTGTGTTGTATGTAACATAAAATGTATATATACATACACAAATGTGTATATATATACATATATACATATAATATACACTTGTTACTCATTCGAGCAATTAATTTTACTTTTCATTGACAGCATAAGAGAGATGTTTCTTGAGCGTTTTTCATAAGATGTAGCGCTTCTTCGTTTATAATGACAGCATATTTTTGTCGCTGACCTGTGCAAGATATTAGAATCCAGAATTATCTGAAGCGTCAGCGGACATTTTGTACGGCTTGAAAAACATATTCTTTATCAATATGATTCCACGTTTAATGCGCAAGATACTAGAATTAACGTTGCTGATGGATCGTTTTTGCATAGGACGATACTACACACGTCTCTTGCTTGTTCGTTCACTTGCTCGCTCGCTTTGTAATAACGTTATTGATTATCCCTACCTTTTAATTACGTCTAGCCTATCACCGGACTTCGAGAATATATCGCTTCAATTGATAATGCGTATAATACGTCACTCTTCTTGCAACTATGACGCGAAAAGTCGTATCGGTTATCTCTCTAATATTTCGCATCATTTAATATTCGGAAAAAAATCGCTACACACATATATAAGAATACCGTCTATTATGTGTGTGTGATATTATCCTATCTCTATGTATGTTTGACGATTAGATATTCGTTAACGTCAAAAATGATTGATCTGCGAGCTTGAATCCTAGGCATTTATTTAAAGTTGTAGACTTTATAAAATATATAATATCTCTGTATAGATTCTAGCGCAGAAATAATACTGTGTTATGATAATTAACTCTTCGTGGACACACACAGACATGGGTTTCCAAATCCACTCAAAAATTGCGCATCGGCGTTTCTAGTAAAAATTAGTTTTTTTAATGTAAAGATAAGTGATGTAAAAATAGTTTTTTTTTATCAAACGTTTATATCTTCGAAACTACTAAAGATTTTTTCAATTTGTTTTTTTGATCGACGCAGAATCGTTTAAACTTTCGATTCGAAAAATAAAATTGAAAAAATATTGATTTTTTGCGGAGATATTCGATTTTAAAGTCGCGTAAATCTCACAGACCCAGTCTGTCCAACTAGTCGTCATTTGTGAGGTCTGTCTACGAAGGATTAAGCGCGACGGATTATAACAAGAGCGCAATTAACGTATCGTGTTGTGATATAGCAATCTCTTGTAAGTTAAATTAACTTTTTTACTTGTACTTTTTGAACAAATGTTTATCTTAAATGTTATAGTGAAAAATGTCTTACACAGTTTACATTAGATATTTTGTTTAGTGTATAATTCAGATTGCGCGCGACTTTCTGTGACTTCGTATAATACTCGGTACATATCGATCTGCCTTTTCGCTATAGCGTCCTAACCCAGACGTAGTCTTTGCCGTTAACCTTGAACTTCAACCTCAGCATTAGTATTCGGTTGCGAAAGTTCACCGTTTCGTGATTCACCTAGGATTAAGAATAAACGTTCGAACAATGTAGAACAAACTAATTTGAGACTATAGAATTCAATTAAAGGAATCTCAATCTTTAATCCGAGGAATCAGAAAATGTGAGTTCGATTAAAAACATTAAGAGCAATTTATGCTAAAGTTAACCTAATCATTTCCAGAGATGTTTGCTTATCAAATTGATTGACGCACGACATATCACACAAGTGCAATAAAACCTGCACTCTAGCAGCGCTGCATGTTGTCCGTACATGTGTATTTTGTTGCACTTGCCTTTGCATTACGTAAGTCCACGGCATGTCTCAGGACTCTTTATACTCTGTTGTGTGAGTTGTCGTGTGGATGTCGATGGAGAGACAAGGCAATCGCATTTCCTACGTGCGTGTGTGGTCAAGGTCATAAGCGCATGCGTGCGAGTCGGCTCGTCGCCGGTTTTATTTAGAGATCGCGCGATACAATGCGAGAAACTGCATAAAAGCTGGCGATAAATAGTTTTTAGAGACCCTCATTGTTGAAGAAGACCGTCTTCAATTGTCTAATCTGAAGAAATCAAACCGACGATGCTTTTTTATAATAATGTTGTTGACGCGATCTTGCTTTGCAGGACGGTAATATCGCGTTCGATTACTTAATAAATACCGAGTTGTCACACGTGACAATTTTATTTTGATTATTTACGAAGCGAAATTTTGTTCATTGTGTTTATGCGCTCGTCATCAAGAGTTTTGTGAATAAACAACAATCGCTCGTGCACGCGCAGACATTTTTTGAAATCTTTGATCTCTCACGTGGAGAATACATTTCTTTCTGTGTCTGGAATATTTTTATCTTCCACAATCGCGCGAAAAAAGAGCAAAATAAATTATTATATCAAAAAAAGCGAGATTTATGTCGAGTATCTCTCACTTCGCATTATCTCTCTCTCTCTCACTCTGCGAACGAAAACGACAGTATTCGGAGAAAAATAACCAACATGCCGCGTACTTTTTGCGAATTTCTTCAACAGCCGCTTTTTTTCTCAAGCGCGCGACTGCGGGATCGAGTCGGCACATTTGTCTTCGCGTCTATTCCCGATATCCCGCAGGAGACGCTGAGGGAATGGAAAGGATTCCCGAGGGAAGCGCGCGTCTGTGTTCTATCTCTCTTCTCGCCACCCACTCCTGAATTTCTGACGGGTTCTCGACCGGCGGCGACCTTCGCGAAAGCAAGACTTCTCTTCGTTCATCGGAACGAGCTTTATCCTCGCGTATTTCTCCAACACGCAAAAAACGTAAAATATGACTGTCTGCTTCACGACGGACTTCTGATTCGCCGTTTAAACGCGTGTTTATATATCGCACTTTTCGCTCGTCTCGCATATCGAGCTAGTCGAATACGTTCAACTTGCGCGAGATATAACTCGAGCACAACTAATAAAATTCGGAACAGGATTTTAACTTGGTTTGATCGTATCTACATATACAAGTATGTACATATACATATATTGCCGACGTTTCAAGTCGATCAGACAGCTGTGTACCAAGTACATTATCCAATTCAATTGATAGCAAATAATGTGCTGCGTGTTCGTCGTCTCTTAACTTTGATTCTCCTCTTCCTTTCGTCATTGCCGTTCGATCCACTCGTCGGTGACAAGATAATTTGACGAACGACAGAGAAAGGATGTATATCTCTCTTTGATCGAGAAGCGAGACACAGCGTCGGCCACGCTCGGACATTTCGCAATTCGGGATCGCGATATAAATTAAAGCGTTGCTTGCACCCGCGTGACTAATTGCACGCGTCATACCTGGCACACTTAAGGCGAATTGCTTCTCAAATCCCGTCGGGATTTCCTCCGGGTTTCATTGTATCTGCGCCATAAAAAGTGCAGCGAAATTACATCCGTCGACCGCGCGCGTCGACGTTACAACCTTGTCGGATTATCTTTGTATTAACCAGGAAAACCAAGTCGCATGTGGATTATTTATTGCAGAACATGATAAAAGATAAAAGTGAAATATCATGTTTACGGAAGATATGTTCGTCGCGATTTTACGCGTTTTACGAGTGATTTTTGACACGATTAACCTGGAAATTGCGTTATGATAATGAACGAATTGTTTGATTGATGATAAAATCGAGACGATAACGTTGCGCATTCGTTTATATAATCAGAATTACAAATAAGACCGGTAACACATAAAGGGAACTGTTAAATATGTCGTCTGAACATATATCTTGAATACTCGTCACTGTCTCATCAGCGAGCTCGCAAAAAATAACTTGTTTTACGCATTTGTGATTAAAGCTTCGTAAACATGATATAAAATATTTTTGTAATCGACTTTCAGATTTAATGGATTTCTTCACGTTTTATTTTCGTTTCTTTTTTCAACTCTGTTATTCAGTTTAGACGAACATTTATATCTTATATATGTATATGATTACACACACATACACACATGTGTGTATATTACATACACACACATAAATTACACATAATTACATATATAAAAAATTAATAATAAAAAATTCTTTTTATTTGTGAAATACAAGAAATTTGAGATTATACTGATTGAGAATTATGCAAAACTTTTGCTCGAAACAATAATCACGAGTATGACTTAATGCGTTGTGGCTACAAGCCCTTCACTAGAAGGGAATATGAGTCTTGCTTGTCAGCGAATGCTGTGGGATTCAAGGTCGCTATACGATTCGGTGAAGGATGTTTATCGGTTTGTGTCCGACGATGTGTATCCCTTCCCACTCTCCCCTGAAACCATTCTTGTTTCTGCTGTAGAGTAGCTAAGTAACTGGTCGCGCGATCGATCACGAACGAACCAAAGAAGTGCAGTGAGCAACCATACCAAATCGATACCAAAAGAGACGGAGTTTTTAATTTGTGCGAGGGAAAGAGAGAGAGAAAGAAAGAGAAAGGACAAGGTGGAAAGAAAAGAACTTTCGCGCGAGATGACACGGCGAGGACGTGGCGGGATTTACGTTTAAAAGATCGAAAAATAACAACTGAAGGAGAACAAAGTTTACGGGGTGGCGTGCCTCGGGAGTGTGTGTGAGGAAGTGCGTGAAATAAAACAGTCGGCGAAATAAATCTATTCACGGTGTCGAGTGAAAGTAAAACGGGCAAGCAGCCAGGCAAGATGATGAAAAAGGAGAAACCGATGATGTCGGTAACGGCCATCATCCAGGGGACTCAGGCCCAATGCTGGGCATCACGTAACAGCTCCTGTACGTATATTTTAAGTAATATCGATTATCCCTTAGATAATTTATTATACGCAATCAATTATTAAGTATCAATTATTAAACTTAACGGGCTGCTAGAGAGATGAAACTTTAGCCTAATTTAAATTCATCGTTAAATTATATATTGTTATTACTTGTACGCATGATGTGGATGCATTTTATGCAGATTTGGATAGTCGTTAATATATCGCGTTTTAACTTGACAATTAGAATTAATCGATAATACGGTGAGCCGTTTTATTAAAACGTTAAGAGCCTTTTACCATTGAATGAACGTTTTGAAAGCATAAAAAAACTATTATAACATTCTATTATGACATCTCTTATATATTGATTGTTAAAACTTGATTTAATTAATATTGGCAAATAAAACATATTAAATCAACTTTTTGTTTGCAGACATGGTCTTCTAAACTCACTCAAAATTTACGGATTGGCGTCTTTAATAAAAATTGGTTTTTGTTTACTAAACGCTTATATCTTCGAAACTACTAGAGATTTTTTAAATTTGTTTTTTTTTTGATCGATGCAGAATTGTTCAAACTTTTGATTAAAAAAAATAAAAAAATAAAATTGAAAAAATATTGATTTTTCGCGGATACATTCGGATTTTAAAGTCGCGTGAGTTTCACAAACTTTGTCTTGTACTTGTAGGTCATTTTTGAGGCAAAAGATTTAAATCGAGACAGAAAAGTCGAGATTGCACAGATTTTTTTGTAAATTTGTTTACAAGAGTTTTAGCAACCGACTTCAAATACAGAGTTAATTAGCGAATTCTACATATATATGACATGAGCGAAATGTAATATAATAATACATTCACGGACATAACGAAACGTGACAAGATGCTCATAAAAAGTAATTTAATATTGACGAGATTACTGAGGACAGGGAATTGTGTGTGCTGACGTTAATGATACAATCGTAGTAGTTTTCTCGCGAGCTTTATAATTTTAAACCAATGAAAATTTCATTTTATTTGTTTCTCGTTCCACGTTTTATTATAGCAGTTTGCAAATTAATGCAGTTGACCTCACACACTTGTTTATTTCGCTCTAGATGCAATTGTATCTTCACAGTGAGAAAAAAGTGGGATAATTTTATTTTGACTATATATAATTATACGTAACGAACTATATGTGTACTAAAAAATATTGTGCGCATTGGAGCGGACCGAAACGAGGTGTAGCTTTTGCGAGTGATACGCGATCTGTGCTAATTAGCACTCGTTTTATTTTACTTTACTTCCAAGTGTTAGAGCGTTGTGAATTGAAACAGAAGTATCTAAACAAGACGCGGACTATTCTACGAATGATAATTAGCATAACAGTGCCGTTACAGCGGCTTAAATCTTCAAGTTTCGATCTTTACTCACCAAAAGACATAAAATATATATTACGCTTTATCGTAACGATTGTGAAACAAACGATGCTCACGTAAACAACTAATTCTGAGTCTTTTCTACTGCACAAACAAATCGTATAAAAATACGTCATATAAAAATACGTTATCACAAGAATAGCAAAATTAAAAATATGAAAAATGGAATATATTTACATCTCATAAAAAATTACATTACCACAAGTTAACGCACAAGCGTCTTTTTAGAAAAAAAAAGGTTAATATTGTTAAAAAATAGAAATTTAAAAAATATTAAAAAAAGAATTTGCAACAAAGATAGACGTATTAGAATATTGAAGATCTTTGTTAATTTGTTAAACGTGTCTTAGAAACGAAAGTATTGCGAGTCGCGTTTCGTCGATTCAAGGATATCGTACACACAGCACATTGCTCTCGAATTACTATAGCGTCATAGTCGTCGCGACGCGCTTGCTCAGGCGAAGTGAGTCACCCGGTTCGTGTGATAGCCTGCAGTGAAGCGACCGATACGCGCCGCATGGCCGACGTATACATATCGTATGTAGATGCTAAATGTACGGGGTGAAGGTCGGCTATTGAGACGTGAATGGCGCAATTTGTGGCTCTGCGACGGCGGTGGCGGCGGCAACTGATCGAGCGCGCGCGCTTGTTATCAGTCGCCGGCTCTAAAAGCGGTCTCAGAGCGAGTTTTAAAGCGCGAGCGAGCGCGGAGAAGGTCACGCGAATGCGCCTCGTTATCAGCGCCCACGGACGCGATTTACGAGCGCGTTTTCGAGCCTTATCACACGTGTCCCTATTGCCGCGCAACACGCGCCTCATTTTCTCTTGTGCGCGTTTGCCTTCGTCGGAGTTGCACGAGAACACGGGGAAATTTCCGTGGAAATGTAAACATCTCGCGCCCGCTAACGGAAACAACGATCGATAAACCGGAAAAAGTGACAGCTGCCATGGTAACTGATCAAGTCAATATCGTGTCGGTGAAATCTTGTACATGTCACTCGCTTATGATGTTTCGTTTTGATAACACATAGCTCGTCATCTAAATTTTCCACACCAAAAGTAGAGCGAGACGACTCATTTTTTTTGAGAGTTTATCGATACTTGTATCATATTTCAGATAAAATCAATAGAATAAAAAATAGAACAAAATATCTCAAAAAGTTCGTAAAACATTTGGAGTTAATGGGCCGTATGAATAAAAAAAAAAGCATAACCTTCCTTATCCTTCAAGTGTTAGGAGCAAGTCATCAGGTTGTTCAACATTTTTATTTATTGAACTTTGAGGATTTGCTCGTAAAACTGAAAGAATAAGGTTCTGCTTTTTTTTTATTCATACGGCCCGATGTTTTCTTTCTTATCGTTTATTTTATTTTATTGCGTCGTGTCAGAATTCGATTAAATCGGATAAAGTAGGATCTGATTACCATTGCTTCAGGCGACAAAATTCATGGTCACGAACGTGATCGTGATCGATCATGCCTGTGACAGTTCTGCCTCTTAAATGAATTTTCGTTGTTGTTTGTCGTGTCTGGCATGAAATGTTTCGCAAGGTTTCATTCGATGAGTTATCGGATAAAACGTTCTTGCGTTCTCTTTCGTTATCATCTTCTATGCACCAGGTAAGTTTTCGCGTAGAGATAAAAATTGCGATACGCGAATTGCGAGATATCGCGTGCATTATCGGTCGGTCATATTGCACACGCATGCTGATCTTTGCGTTATCATATCACATTAGACTGTCGATCAAGCACATATCAACGCTTTAAATTACAAATTTGTATAATCAAAAAATTGCGCTTAATATTTCTTGGTTTTTAATTATTAAAAGCATTTTTCTAATTTTAAAATAAACATTTTTTAAATAAATTGTAAAATAAAATTTTTAAATAAATTAACATTAACACTAGTTTACAGATTTAAAGCAAACTAACTTTAAAATTATTATTATAAATATTAATACATAATTAACATTAATTAAAATATTAATATAATAATATATAGTACAATATTTAATTTAACTGTTCAATATTAAAATGTATTAATTGTTAACTGATTATATTAATCTTTAAACGTTTTTATCCTCTGGATAAACATTTAAGGTATCTCGTAAGTGCTATCGTTGCAAATTATATTACTTGCAATTAGACCCGAACGACCTAATTATATTTTCATTGATGCGCGATATTTTCAGCGACGTTGTATGACGCGCGTTTGCTACTTATCTCGATGGCCACATCGCCCACAAGTGGCATAGTTTCAATATGGTGGTTGTGTTCGTAAAGATGATTGCGTCGCAAGCATCTTAGGTGACTTCAGAATGTTGCCCTAGAATCGGCGAATGATATTACGGCAGATCATTATATGAATACACAAGTTTTAACGGATTAAGTAATTTTATTAAAAACAATTGATTTATTCTGCCAAGTACAACAGAGAATGATAGGTAACAGAAAACAATTCGGATTCTTGCTCCATTTTTCTGTCACGAAATCCATCAAGACTTTTGCACTCATCATTGCGTTATCATGACGCATTTATCGTGTTACTTATTCGAGTGATATAATTCACGTCTATTATTCTAAAGTAATATATTATTTTGCTTTGGCTTCGCATCTCCATATGTTCACAATTTAACACGAGTCGATAAATAATACATATACATTTGATTCATAATTAAATATTTAAATAGTGACGCGTAATTCTGTTTCTGTGACAGTAATTATGCGACTACGCGTGCATATTAACTTGTATTTTACACATATACATATGTTAAAATGTGTAATATATTAATTATATTTATTTAATATAATAGTATATTATATATTAAAATTAAAATTATTATATTTAATAGTATATTATATTAAACGCGAATATATATATATATATATATATTAGGAGTATAAATAAGTTTCCAACGTTTGACAAAAGATGGTCTCAATAGTATGTTATTGTTAAAATTGTCAGCTGTAAAACGTCATATCGTAGGATTGGACATCTGCTAACAACATAACCTTGAAATATTAGCGATTTTGTATCAGCATCATATATCTTTTTTTGTGCG
>NW_018020998.1:36085-52424 GCF_002006095.1 Pseudomyrmex gracilis | reverse complement strand
GTCTACGCTGATTGGCCTGATTTACTCAATAATTACTCTTTTATTATAAATAATAGAAAAAAATGGTTCAGGACTTTTCGACTCAGTTTTACTCCTTCTACCTGCCTACGAGAGATTGTACGGCAATTCTGGGACACCCTGTATATATATATATAATATATTAATAAACGCGTCCCCTTGATAAAAAAAAGTATGTATTGCACATCGCAGATATCATTAACACACATATTATTATCGTAAAACAATTATCGTACAATATAGAAATATTGTAAAGAGATTTTCACATACTATGTAATTTGACAAAAAAACTAATAAAATTTCCGTTTCGTTTTTTATGTGCCAAACAAAATAAAAAAATATCAAGTTTAAAATACAAAATCAAAAGAAGAGGAAACATTATTAAAATGTTAACACTTATTACACTTATGTTGTTTATTTATTACAAACAGAAATATTTTAGTCAATTTTTTATTTATTATTTTATTACTATTTATTCGCAAAAAGAGAATCACCTTACAAATTAAGAAAATATTTTTAACAAATATAAATATCAAGTTATTGGACAAGTAGTTTTATATAAATTTCTTGGCGATCGCACGAGTTTCATCAGTTTTCATATAAATACCGCTAATCTCGCAGCTCGAGAAGCGCGCCTGAGAAACCAGGCAACGGTTTGCGCAATGCTTGCCGCCAGATGATACATATAGATAGGCGCGATTCATAGGGAATTGCACTCGCCTCTCTGTAAATCCTGCATTTGCTTAGCCTAGACCCCTGCCTGCACCACTACCGCCGCCGCCGCCGCCGCCGCAGCCGCCGCCGCCGCCGCCGTCATCGTTACATTGTCGCACAAACATGTAATGTGTACGCACAACCGTGTGCGCGACACACACACATGCAATGTATACGATGCGTGTGCACCGCGCGATAAGCACTTGGAGCGTAAGCATCACGCGAGTTCCACACGCAGGCAGCCTCGAGGCTAACTCGCTAGTTCTAGTGCAGCTAATGTACACGGGTACGATGCAACCTTGGCACCGATGGGAACAAGCCGTGAAGTGCAGGTCCTGCTATCGCACATCGTCGTCGTCGTCGTCATCATCATGTGTGTACATACGTGCGTGTACGTGAAAGCGTCGAACGCGAGCGCGCATCGCGTACATAACTCCCGCTATTTAATCAGATTTCTCTGTGTGGACGCGTTCATGTTGTGCGTGAGCTGATATTTCATCCAAACGGAAGAGCATACTTGATTTTTTTTACTCAATTCTCAACAGGGATTTTTACGCATATATGCAAGTGTAGTATATCTCATGTGGAAATGAGAATGTATAGATTTCTTGCTTTAATTTTTTTTTTTTTTTTTTTTGCCAATAATTATAATTGCGATAAGGGCTGTTGGAACCGGTGAGCAGGATGTTATGCCGTAAATAAATGTATTATGTATCTTATTCACAAACGTTTCGGTTTTTATTCAAACCATCTTCAGTGTATCAATGTGTAGGTTTTGATTAACAATCCTTCATATTCAAGCGATGTCTGTATGTTAGTCCATGGGTAAAGAAATTGAAATTGTCAATGTAATAAAAAATGTGAGGTATTGTCAAAGCATCGTCTTGTACTTTTTTTTTTTTTGTTTTTTTGTTTTAAAGGTATTGTTAAGACTGACGAATATAATGCACAGTTTCGTTTATTTGTTGCGCGAAAAAAACATTAATTATAATTCTAAATATAAGTTTGCTTCCTTTATAAACATCGCGTGTAACGATTGCGATCGGCGGAAGTTCATCGTCGCTCCGCGCGAGCATGAAACGACGGCGTCGTACAGAAGGAAGCGATCGTTTATTATAGTCACGTTGGCAGGTTTCTCGCACTGGCTACTGACCGAATGAATGTTTCTATTCTACCGTGTATAAATAACGCACACTTACGCGTGTTTGATATTCCAGTAATAACCCGCATTATATATACGTAAGTGTATGTTTAATTAATTGGGTGAATAATGAATATTTTGAATTGCTAAATCTCTCTCGTTCTTTTCCAAAATCTGCAAACCCATATCGAAATATACACGAGGATACACGTCATCGGAATAGTACTCGCGCCGAATAACAATTCAGAATGGAAGTAACATTGGTTGTGTTCCG
This sequence comes from Pseudomyrmex gracilis, assembly GCF_002006095.1. Taxonomy (NCBI): domain Eukaryota; kingdom Metazoa; phylum Arthropoda; class Insecta; order Hymenoptera; family Formicidae; genus Pseudomyrmex; species Pseudomyrmex gracilis. Next base: position 50,277 of record NW_018020998.1, on the reverse strand, counting down.
ATGGCTCCGACTTGTACGGGAATTTTCTCGCACACGTGGCGTCGTGCAGAACGTGAGCGCCAAGTCGAAGACGTCCCATAACGAACGCGACATTCATCGATAGCCGTTGATCGTGCACGTGCTATCTGATCTAGGAGCAACAATAATGCATAAACATGTCGATTAGAATGCCATCGTTTTCCTGCTTGCGTTTTCCGACCTGTTCTCAATGACCGATCTTAGTCACATGTAATTATCTCATTCGTTTTCTTCGCACGAAACTTATGCTCGTTACTTGTTTCGCACGCGCGATATGTGTCATCGTCGTCGTTACGCAGAGCGAGTAATGAATAAATATTAAATCTAGAACGTTCCGAGAAAAAGAATATACGCAAATAAACACGGGTTTTTGGCGACAGTTCACTTCGCAACAGTCGTAACTGACCAAATGAATAAACAAAAACCTGATTTACTCTGATCTGTTTGCGTATAAATTTCGCAAGTTCGTTTTTTTTGCCAGATATTTTTTTTTGCCAGCTTTTCTCAGAAACATATGCGCGAGTGTGAATATAATCGTATTTATTTCTTTTTTTGTTATTATTTTTTTGATTTATTTTTTTGATTATACATAATTTATTCGACAAAAAATATTGAATATATATTTTTTTTTCTCCGTACTGACGCAACATGTGTGTGAGACATCGTCTTTTATTTGCTTTCATTTTTCATTGCCATTTCGCTGGCGTTGTATGAAAGCGATCTTCCGAGTTCGGAAACTTTCAACAAACGTTGTCAATCGACAGCCGGAAGCGAGGAAAAATAGCGAAAACGCGAAATCGATAGAGAGACAAACGTTGATTGCGCTGTCAGGCGCGCGTCGGGCAACGTTACAGCTTGCAAACAAAACGTTCGTCGCTGTCGTTTGACCAATCGAAACGCGAGCGCTCGTCGCTGTCGATACCGTCGGCAGGTTCCGTTTGCTCGTGACTACGAAGCGAAACACTCCTGACAGTAACAAGAATAATCGATTCTTCTTTGGAAAATATAATTTCAGTAAAATAGAGAAAAATTATATGTATATATGCGTGCATTGTGTGTTTTGAAGATTTTTTTTCTGAAGAAAAACGGATACAATTAAATCATCTTATACTATTGTAAAAATGAAATGAAGACACTTTGCGCTTTGTGTGCTTATAATGTGATACTTCTTGATTATGTCTTTTCTATGTAAGAATCTTTTTTTTTTTTTTTTTGCATTACGACGACAATACATTTATTATTATGCAACTCCCACTATTCTTTCAGACTAATGGTTTTCTGCGGTAATTTCCGTAACAATTAGCGAACTTTTATTAATGCGACACAGACTGTCGCTACACAGGCGTCATTCTAAAGACAAATACATATTTGCGTCTTTGAGGATAACACTGAGGACGGAAGGTCCGCCTCGTGACTGATGACCTTCTTACCTTCTTTTCTTACCTTCGCACGAGCAACGTCGTCCACGTTGATTACGTAAGTCCTCGACCGGCTAACGTGGTTAGCGCGGAACCATCGGCGGAGACGAAGAGAGTATTCTCGAGGAAGAGAAGAGGGAGGGAGAAAAGAGAGAAAGAGTGAGTGTGAGAGGCGGTGGGAAGAGGAGCGGAGAGTCTTGCAGTGTCAGCGAGAGGAGAGAACGACGTCGCAAACCTTGAAACTGACATTCGTTCTGGTGTATTTTTGCGCGGCTTCATCTTTAATCGTCTCTAAAAATCGCTCGCGACTCGCGCTGCCGCGTTATTACGTTAATTTCGAAAAGACTGCCAAAACACGAAATAACAACGCGATTTAGCTCGATTTTTGTATACAGAGTTGTTTTTTTTTTTTTACAAACGTGCTTCTTTATAATTACTGTATTGCGTTTTTTAATATTGTGATTTTCAACATCATCAAGTGTGTCTCTCGGTTTTATAATTATCGCACGTCTCCTAACTATAAATGACTTGAAATCTCATCAAGCTGCTACCGCGCACGAAGTCATTGATGGCCACTCAACTTGATAACATCTTGTTTACACGCAGAGCAATGTTTTAAGGGCGATCATCCTTGTCTTCGTGAGTGGCGTAAACGATACGTTGCCCGTTATTTAAAGCGTCAATGGTGTACGCTGAAGCAAGTTATATTTTTATTACCTGCCGGGAGAAAATATTTTCTACCGCATAAGGGGTTAATTGTTGCGCGTCGCCGATCTTGCTCCAGTTATCACGCTACTGATCGAGAACGAACTCTCGCGCTCGCAAGTAACATCACTTTTGCACCGGCGCGATCTACAGGACGTCCCGAAATAAATTTAAAAGATAAACGAGTGAAAATTAATATACCTAATAAATAAATGGTATAAGTTTTTGTATATTATTGTTGTTTCAGTTATCAGAGAATTTTTTTCACTCATGATGGAGAAACGTAAAACAATCTTTCAAATAGTACGAAGATGTTATCTGAAAATGTAAACTGATTTTAAATGATATATATAGGATCATCTGTCATACACAAACCACGTCTTAATTGAGTTCACTTTAAATACTATGTTGAAAGTAGGTATATTAACTCGTAATTAATTTTTAACCACTAGTATAAACTTTTGATAGATCCTATACGATACGTCACATAGAGCGCGATACGCTTCGTTGCACCTGCGATAGCGTAGGGCAACATATACGAGTATGCGTGTTTTTCTTCGTGTTTGTGCGCGCTCGTTTACCTGGTTGAAATCGCGACCTCGTGACCTTCGCCGTGATATTCACGTACAAGGCCACATCGTCGCGCTCTGCACGTTCTTATTCATATGCCGCGATTGCACGCACATGCATTAAAATCGAAAGATTTTATAAGAATATCCATTTCCTTGTACAAATATAATTGATACGTATAATAAATATACTTGTACTTACAATAAATATATAACCTGAATTAAATGTATAACTTGGATTTTAGCGTGTAATTGAAAATTGAATTCAATGAAAACTGACCGCGGTTCTCGTTTTTATTTATTTTAATAAAAATAACCACTTTTTGCCTGGATTTTTTAAGAGAAAAAATATATGAAAGGTTTAATTAAATTACAAAGGAAACCGATCGTTAGCTAAATTGATAATCGATTGCTGCAGTTCAGTTTTACGCTTTTATGTTGTTTACGCTAAAAGGAAACAATTTTGAAAAATATGTGTGTAATGAACACACGAACCGGAAGACCTGTATGTGACATAATACCGTGTGTGACTATGTAGAATTCACTTAAAAGGTCACTCAATGTACCTGTCACCCGGATAATACCGTAGGCGCGATTAAATAATAAGCTAATACACACACATACACATATACAACGAAGACCTCCGTTTTATAATAAAATCCCTTTGTGGGCGAAGCAACGTGACGATTTTTTTCATAACGTCATATTAACTACGACACTCATTCACGTAACACATATCGATAAAAATACTGATCGTGATGGAAATTTAAAACAGCGATGAACTCGCATGTTGAGTTAAAAAAAAAATAATTCTTCAAATCTCGAAGATTATTGAAGTGAATTGCAGAAAACAATTCTTTAAGTACTTCATATGTTATTTTGACGATGTAAGATCTCTAAACACATCGAAATAAAAGTATTTTACGAGTTCGAAAAATTTAGGTATTTTAGTGCGAGGAAGCAAAATTACTCGACATGTATATTATTGTGGTACGTTATTCAATAATACTTTCTTAAACTGGTTATTCGTCTTTATTTCCTGATAAGTATTAGTAGAAACACGGGTGTATTACACCTGCAGAAACAGGCTCGCAGCTGCAACACGCCCACTCGGGGAGCATCGAGTCCGTGCACCTAGGCTGAAATCGCGACCCCGTGACCTTCTCCCGGTGACCCAGGTACCGAGTTGCCCTGCACGTGGCACGTCGCGCTATATAAAGTGCGGCTGCATATAGATCTCTCTCGGCCTTCCCTCTTCTCTCTCTCGCTCTTCTACACTTTCAGGGCCGTACGCAGCGACGCGGTCGCCACACTGTGTATTTGCTTCATCGATCGCTTTTTCTCTTTTCTATACCGCGTTTGTGTGCCGTTGAGTTTTGTCGACGATCAAATGGCGCGTATTTAATAATCGTGAACTTTAGAACTTGTTTTGTTATCTGATCACGCTCTCGGCAAAAGATTGATTGTTTTTTTTTTTTTTTTTTTTTCGTAACGATGTGTTCGAAGAGTTTAATCTATATATTACTTACTTTTTTTTCGCGCGCTCCGCAAGCTCCATTTGAAAGGTCACTTTGGATCAAACTTATATACGTATCGAATTTCCACGTGAGCAGCAATTGCAGAGATTGACATTTCAGAATGCAAAAGATACAAAACTGTCCTAGAGACAAGATTTAAATCCGGAATAAGAAACATGTAGTATCAGAAGTTTTAGTAGAATTTATCCGGAGAAAAACATATGGTTTGTGTTTCAAGAACAAGAATGTACACATTTTAGAAATATAACGTTTACAAGACTAGAGTTTGTTCCGCTCGTTCGGAACATGATTCTATGTTATATATCCCCAAATATAATACGCGAATTATCTTTCGAAGTGATGCAAAAGCGATTTGATACATTTATGCATAAAGTATTCTCGTTTGTGCTCACGTGCGCGCGCAATCCACTTCGCGTTTCATTCCAGATGCATGATATATTTTGACTTGGTGCGAGCAGCGCATATATACAGAGAGGAGGACATGATATATCCATCTGACCTGATATGCGTGACGAGACTCGCAGAGTTGCGGTATCTAATGCGCGATCTTATTTTCGCGGAGAATCATGAGAACGCAGTCGTTGTGTGCAGCAATGTAAATCAGAAATCGCATCGCACATACATCTCATGACTCTTCTCGCAAGTGTGGAATAATTGCGCATTTCGAATCACGTGTGTCAAAAGGATTTTTATCTATTAAATAATAAATAAAAATGTTTAATATTACGCAAAGTAAAAATGTGATGGTGTTTAATTTGCAAATTTTTTTCTTTTGCTCTGTTATTATTGACGGCATTATAGATTCTTTCACAGCATGATGACGAAACGTTTTTTTTTTTTTAGAAAATGCACTTCTTCGGAACGGCGAACGTTTCGCAGATAATTCTAGAAACACGTCTGCTTTATATCTGCGTTCCCGCGCAGATTTACGGCGAGCTAAAAAGCCCAGCGCGGCGTTTGAAAGAAAGAATTATGAAATCATACGTCTTATCTTTTCGGACTTGTACACATACATACGTCCAAATATTTAATTTTATAACGATACAACGCGAAAGAAAGCGCCGCGGTTGTATATAAAGTGTGTTTTGTGCGTTCCACGTTCATAATGGAGTTTCTGTGTACGTGTCGGTCGTATCTAGTTCCCATACTGATTGCTTGGGATTCTACATAAATTTAGACACTGTAAGGTGGTTGTATGTTAACACGCTGCCTATGTACGTATACTAACTATAGTGAGATCGCGTGAATTCTGCTTTACCGCGCCGTATATGTGCCAGCTTGATATAAACTGAATGATTTTAACGTAGCGAGTAAAGTGCGAATAGTTTGTAGAGAAAAATTAAGTGTATTAATTAACGAGATGCGAATAATAAAGTGAGTAAGTGAATTTTGACAACGGGAAACATATTTGTTACCGTAGAATAGATTTGCTTTTTCGATGTGTAAGAAGAAAGCTGGCGCGTAAAAAAAGATTTAAAGTAGAATTCCGCAGTAATTAATTTCGTCGAACATTGGTTATCGCGATCGAGACAGAATCGATACATTGAGAAAGTTCGTGGCTACATTTGTGGTCGGTGTTTCTCCAAGGCGGCGTAAATCAGCCTGCGGAGACGTCATTAATCCAACGACTTTTTTCGCGGGTTCAAGGACTAACGTCAGGGACGCGGCACTATTTTCGTACAGTCGTGCACATGTACAAATTGCGTGGGTTGCATGTGCAACGTTATAACGTTGGCCTGGTGTGGGAGCGGCATCCGGTCGCAGCTGCAGGAAACTGTTAAAAACTATCTTTCTCTCTCTCTCTGTCTATCTTTCGCGCACGTCGCCGAAAACTTATGTGTGCTCGTCTTCTTTTTTTTTTTTTCTCAACAAGATTTTTCGCGTTGAACCCAAACTTTCGCGTGCGAGAAAATCGTTAATCGCGCCCTCGCGGCGGTGATCTGTGCGCGGTATGCGCGATATATGTGACCCACAATGTTCGAGATATATATATATATATTCGTAATTTTTCAATTTACTTTATAGCGCCGCTCGGGAAAAACGATAATTTTTTCCGATAACAGGCGCGATACACGGCGCAGCTCCTTTGCGAGCGGTACGACGAAATATCCCGCCTCAACTGATAAAACGCAGACATGACACGCTAAAAGCGGAAAAGAAAATTCGCGAGTGAATTTGAGATCATAGTTTTCTTTTTTTTTTTTTTTTTAATTAAAAATTTAAAATTCAGTTTTAAATACATAGGGCTCTCGCGCGTATCTCTCCGAATTAGCACGCAATTGCTACGGAGCTCGCGAAAAGTTCCACGCGATTTATCATAAGTTTCGCGCGATACACGTGTATGTACGTATTGCGGACGTTCGACAATTTACGGCCGAGTTGGCCGGCAACGGGCGGAATTTATAGTGAATTTACGATCTCGGGGCAGCGTGCGGGGCGGCGGCTCGGTTTCTCGCGTGTAGCACGCGTTAGGGAGGCGACTGGCCGGTCGGCCGAGACCGGACCAGATCGGTGCTGCAGCGCGCACCGATGCAACGCGGCGCGCCAATGCGCCTAAAGGCAGACGCATACGCGGAGGTCGCACGGCGGGAAACTGGTTTTCAGTTTCGGAAGAGCGCACAAATTGTCAGACAGTGACGTCATTGTCGTAAAGGCCTCTGCGCCGGCTTCTTATAATGATAATGACTGAAAAATCGCTCTTTCGAAACGCTCTCGCGGGAGACCGATCGTTATCGGGTATGTCTCTCCCCTCCCTCGACTTTCGGCTCGACGCGCGATTATAACGGCCTTGCGAAAGGATTGGTCTGCCATTGGCCGCACCACATCTGCGACGGATCGATTTGTCACATTATTTACGGGGAGGGTATCGACGTCGCGGCGCAATTTCTCTCGAGTAAATCGCGAAATCTTCATCGACAATTTTTGGGTCACTTAATTGACGATATTATAATAGAAAATGTAATAATACTTTCACTAGATACTTTTTACTAGATTTTTTGCAACCGAAAGAAATAAAGTAATTAATAATGAAAAAAATGCGTGGTAAAAATGAAATAAAAATGCAAAATGTATTATGTATCGCTGAAAAAGCAATAGTTTATCAATATTGCATAGTTATTTTGAATTATATATCCAACAAATAAAGAGTTATCTAGAGAGCCAGGAAGGCCAAGCGGACATGTATCGGCATTGTTTATCTGACATCCGTCGTCGAAATTTGCTGAATTGCATATCCGCGCGATGAGTAACGAACACGACGACACATAGGCGTCACATACGCGCGTCGCATCTCATCGTTTCGTTTCGCGTGGTGTCGCATCCGCTGCGATTCAGCATAATTCAAAAAGGAAAACGACTTCTTTGCCGTTGCTCCGTCGTTTGTAATCCATAAACAAAACCGTCTTAACTTCACCGGATATTGATCTTATCATCGATGTGTGTCTTTTCCAATGAAATTCAGTTTATTAAACGAAAATTTCTTATTTCCCGATATCGATCACTCGAAAATCGCACGTATTCCGATCAATTACTTATTTAGGTGAATCAATTCCGGATTGACTGATGTAGAATCGGTTATGACAAAGTAAATGAAATAAAAATAGGACATATTTTCGGTATACACGCGGCGATATCACTAGAGAACTACATCCAAGTATTCGTTCAATTCAACGCTTCTGCACACCGGGCGGACTTTACGAATCTAAAGTTAGCGTGGAATGACGAACAGTACGGCGCGGCGCGTTCGTGCACTTTCGTATTACTCATTTGAGGCTGCTGCACGAGCTCAATGTCATCGTCGGGAGCCGCGCTGTCGTACGAATGTTTGCAGGGGAAAATTCTGCAAAATACAATATATAATATGTGTGTATTAAAACGCGACTCCAAAATTTATTTCACGACTATATACGCTTTATCGGATGATTTCGAAATGTGAGATTATCTTTCTTTGATGAGATTATATCGCGACGGATTAACATGATATTAATTATCAATTATACTTTACGTCATTATTACTTTTATTATTTCAGAAAAATTATTGATGTTGATTGATTCTTTTTGTAGCTAGAAAAATTCTTCGCGCAGATATATTTTGAAAGAAAGAGAAAGAGATACGAGCTAGTTTTTAGAAAAAAAACTAGTTTCTAAAAATAAAACAATTCATGAAGTATTTTGTGCGTGCATTTAAAATCAATCTCGTCTGTGTTGTGTGAACAAACGAAACAATCTTTGCTTGGTGAGCTCTCATCTTTCTCTATAATACACTGCGATGCGCAATTTTACCAAATTAGCACCTCTGGAGCGCATCCGCGCATCGCTCTATCAATTGTTCAAGTATCAGAGATTATTAATCTCCGACAGATAAGGTTTATCCATCTTCAAATGCAGCGTCGTTTGTTCGTCGAATTGCGGAGATGTTACGACTGCAACAATATCCTATAATATTAACAAATATTTTTTTTTATGCAACTTTCTGTACGGCAGTTTCTATCGGCTCATCTGCTTTTAACGAACGAACGAAGAACGAGCGGGTAGCTTTAAAAGCTGCCTTGTGCGGAAACAAAACGGGAGATAGGCGGCTTGCTCAAGAGCGGAAAAAAGGAAAAAAGAAATTCACGCTTTTAATGTCTGATCCGCTAATGGACTGGTTCCGCGGCGTCGGCGGCGGCGGCGGCGGCGGCGACGACGACGAGCTCTGCCCGCGAATTGACGCTAATTTATCATGCGAGTTTCAGCGAGTATATTATATACGATGATGCGCTATATATTGCACTCAGCTTTATTAAACGAGATGCCTCCTAAGTTCGACTTAATTGCGTATTGCGTTTCAATTTCATAATGGAGAACGCGACGCATTTACTTTTCATGTGGAATCTAAGTCGAGTGTAATCCAATAACTACGCTCTCATTGATATATGAGATCCATTTTATCACGAATAGAAATTCTCCATTTTCAAAACTTCCCTTTGTTAATTTCGATCTACTTTTATCATTGTCGTTGAATTTAATGGCGAGACGCGAGTCGCTTTTCTCACTCACGTCCGACTACATGGAATGCAACGAAACGGTGCAGTCAAACGGTTTATTGTCGTTTTCAAGGTTGTAGATGCTTCTCTTCTCGAGCATAAATATTCATCCTTCTTCTACAGTTCAAAAATAGGTTTGCAACGTGCACACATGTCGCCGGATGCGCACTAAGGTGTCGCGCGCGCCGTAATGGAACTCCAAATTTGCGATAATACAAATCTAGCGCACACATAGTAATAGTAGAAAAGTAACGCAATAAAATACGGACATATTTCTCTAGCAAAACTTTCGGTTTTTTTTGGGTTGGGTTTTATATTTTATTGTTCATAATATTGTTTTAAAAACTGTTTCTTCTAGAAATTATGCGATCGTATCTATTTTGCACATTATAATTAATTACAACTCGCAAGCGATGGACAAACCTGGCGACTGTCTTCGTTTTGCGATGCTATCAAGTTTCCATTCACCGCATCTATATGTGTGTGCACACGTCGTCGCAAAACGCTCGAAAGCCAATAATTTCAGACATGACGCGAATGTCACGAGTCTTCGTGCACGACCGTTCCTAATTTTTACACCTCGTTTGACCTTGATTCCGCAAACGTACTGCGTCTGAAAAAAAAACTGCACAGATTTTGGAGACTTCGTTCGTCATGCGTACGATTTTTAAAGACAAATTTAAACATTTTTAAAAAACAGCGCAGACAGTTGAATCATTGTCGACGTAAATCAAACTTCTTTTTTTCTTTTTTTTTTGTGAATAATATTTAAATGCCGTTGTGTGAAAGGTTACATACATTACATATAAAATCAACGATATTCTATACTTGAGCGAGAAATAAAAACAAGTTTAAAATATGAATAAGTTAAGCAAAAAGAAATAATGAACACAAGTGCATAATAATAAGAAAAAATAATCAACCATAAAAATTGTCATTAAAACAAAAACATAAATGTTAAAATTAAAGTAATAAAAAAAAAAAACAAAAGTTTTAGAATAAAAATTTTCTATCATTTTCTTTTCAGCTGTCTCTTTTTCTTTTCTTCATCCTTCATTTTTGTCTGCTCTTTTTCGCAGGTCATCTATCTCGATACGGATGCGCGCGAAATTTATGTTATACATATACACATCATTTGTTATGTATATGCGCGTGTGCGTGTGTGTGTGTGTGTGTGTGTTCGAGCGTTGCACTGTCGTGTTTGCGTCTGGTCAAGGTGCCCGACACTGCCGGTACACAGATGTGTACACATGTATCCAAGTGTGTATATATGCACGCGCGGCAATATAATACACACCATCACACGCTGAAGCAGCGTTGGCCTTGTGGCCACTCTCGTGTCCTCGTCCCACCCTCTCTATATACGCTTCGATACGCTTAAAGCCGCGTTCACGACCAGCCAATGCGCTCACGACGTGTGAAATTACTCAATGCGCGCTCAGCTCTCTCTCTCTCTGTTTTGCTCAGTGCCGTATGAACATTACGAGTCGTGTCGCCGAAGAAGTTTAATTGGCGACACTGTGGACACGTACTAAATTATTACCGCCGCGGTTATTATTCCCAGCATAGAAATACAATTTCTACCACACTCGTGCTTATTTCCCGCGACTTTAGAGTCGCGATTGTACTCCACTTCCTACAGGTACTTATTACATAATCCCGCAAAAACCACACACGTATAAATGATATACATTTTCTCACTGCTGATTTAATACGCACGTATTTTATAAGTTTTATAAAGTGTTTCTTGAGTATAGAATTTTCAGTGTGCATTTTGTTTGAAACTATTTTTCCATAATTTTTTACTTACATTGACATTGAGAGATAAAATTGTTTCAAGTTTTTCTTTTAGTATCGAGCAATTGAATTGAGCAATTCAAATACATATTTGATACATTTTACTGTCGGATAGTCAGTTTAGCGCTTACCTCCGCCGCCGCCGCCGCCGCCGCCGCCGCCGCCGCCGTCGCCACGGGCGCATTGCGATGCGCTCTATCTCTCGTGCCACGATGTTCCTCACCGCGCGCGCTCCGCGTCGCGAAGTCTCGTGGACTGTCGACGACCTTCGATGCGTCGCTTTGCCGGCCGGCAGCGACTAGTTGCGTAATTAAACCAGCGACGCAGTACTTAATAAACGAGAGTGATGAGTGGCACGCAAGCGACGTCGACAACAACAACGACGACGACGACGACGACGACGACGACGACGACCACGACCACGACCCGGCACTCGAAATAGAAGTCAGCCTCGAGAGAGAGAAGCGAGAGCTTCGACCTCGATGTATAACTCATCTCGCGCTCGCGCGCGAATCGTTGACGCACAACGAGCGAATGCACCGGAGATCATCGCTCGTGCGTGTCGACGTAACGAGACACCGCGCGCCGCCGTGCTCGCATTTATTCATGCTGACGATGATCTCTTTTCCTCTCGAGAGAACTTTTAAGCCGAGCAAATGCGCCTTCTCTCGTTACGGTGTTGCCATCGCAATTAGAGTGGCAAGAAAGCGATCGCGGAAACGCGAGAGAGACGGTGAAATTCGTATAGTTTCACCGCGATACTCGTGTGTGTGTATCAAGGCGGTCGTATTATTTTTTCGCGTTCTTTCGTTATTACGTTAGATATAAAAAAAGTTAGATATAAAAAAAGTGCACATAATTTTTTGTCAATCGATCATGATAAGCATCTGTTTCTATTATCTATCTCTTAATTGCGAGAAAATAAAGTGTGAAGCCGATGGTCAATATAATCGCCGAAGGTAGAATCCGCCGTGTCGCACCACGTGCTATTTCGATTCTTCGGTCGTTATCGCGAATTACCGACGCGCGCGAGCAGCCGAAGAAATAATTCCAGCCAGCACTTACCGCGGTCTCGGTTCGACCGCATAAATCATTTTGTGGGTCACCGGAGCGACCACGTGGTGGCCCCGTTTCACCGGCTCGGCTCAGCTCTGCTCGGGGTTCCTTCTGATCGAATGCCTCGATCCTTCTCGGTCCACGAACTCCCAGCGGCCGATATACCGCTCTTGCTGGCCACTTGCATTGGCCTAAAAATAATCGCGATATATTCGTCGGCATATAGCGCGCCACGCCACCTTGGAAAATCTACCTATATCGATGTTACTATCCGAGTATCGCGCGTGTCAAAGTGTCTAATAAAATACCAAGATAAATATTGTAAATAACATTTGTAATGCAGGATTTTTTTCTAAATATAACTGTATAATTAAATGCATATTTGAACACTAAGTTAAGATTTATTTTAAATATTGAAGAGAGTAAACTTGATATATATTTTATAAAAATAGAAGAAATATGTATTTTGTAGTTTGTGCGATGTGTGAAACACATGCGCGCTCTGTTGCGCGATGAACATCTCAGTATATACATTGTGAAGAATTGATGCTGTCTTTAACACTGATCACTGACCATCAATACATTCTTGGCGGTCATTCCATAGTGCAGGGGCATCGCTGCTATAAATCCCAATCTGTCCGTCTGCTGCGCATTTGTCGGTTAGTGATGCGCTTCCGAGCAAGCGAGTCGGCCGAGTGAGCCGAAGAGAAACCGAGAAAGAGTTAGGAAGACAGAGAGAGTGACAGTGTGACGTCAGGCATGCAATTACCGATGCACTTGACGCGTCCTCAACAACGGATCGTCTGAACGGACGAACGCTCGTTGCTTTCCGACCACCTCCGCTGATATATAAAATTGTTTCGAACAATTTATGAAAATTGACAGAACTGCAAAACTTAGGGTAAACCCGGGTAAGATGGCCGTAGTTTTCTTTAAATGCAAAAAAACAGACATTTATTTTTGGTTATTTTTTAATATTGTTTTTTTATTTTACTTCACTGAAGCTTAAAGTAATAATAACTATCAAAATTAAAGAAAAAGTATTTAACAGAAATTTAATATTATATAAAATATTAAAATGTATGCATTGGTTATCTTATCCAACTTTTAGGGGAAAGATGGCCATACATGTTTTTTTTTGTCAAAGATATAAATAAAACTTATAATTATGTAATTTACTTATATATTTAGTAATTATATGTTAAATACAATAAATTTATTGCACGTAAAAGATTATTACATATTGTTGTTAATGTTTTCATGCACAGTAGTTTTTTAATTATGAAACGCAACTTTATATGAACTATAAAAACAATTAGCAAATACTCATTTTTATTTCGATGATTAAATACACTGTAGATTATACTACAGTCATAAAAAATATATATAATTATATGTAACTTTTTTAAAAAAATGGGCCATCTTTCCCGAAGTGTAAGGAAAAGATAACATAGTATTTATAAATAAATAATAAAAATGAAAATACACACACACACACACACACAAATTATTGGTTACATTACAATTTATGTACCCCTAAGAAGGAGGAGGAGAGATAACCTTTATTATGTATATAATATTGATTACGGCAGCTTAACTGTAATTTATTCGACGTTACAGCAACTTTTAGTGGATATACGTAAAACTTTGCAGGCAATCGAAAGTAAAAATATTGTATAATTTTCACAATATTGTTATTTTAAATAGTGCACGCACATAAACTACTGTAAATACTGATTATCTTTAAGAATGGCTATAAAAATGCACTATTAAACAATTATTGGTGAAATTACAGTCTATGGCTATCTTTTCCGTATGGTCATAATATCCCCACTTACTCTATTTTGAATTTGTCTTAAAGACATATTTAGATAAAATAAAGTTGAGAATCTGTGCTTCTTAAATTATAAAAACTTTTTATATGCTCATAAAATTATATTTTGTAAAAGGAAGAAAATTTAGAAGCTTCAAAATAATTTGAGAAAGAAAAGTCATTTATATGTATGTATGTAGAAAGAATTTTATAATTATATATATGTATATACATACATACATACATACATATAT
>NW_018020998.1:31751-36075 GCF_002006095.1 Pseudomyrmex gracilis | reverse complement strand
ATATATATATATATATATATATATATGTATGTATGGGACACCCTGTATATATATATATATATACAGGGTGTCCTAGAATTGCCGTATAATCTCTCATAGGCAGGTAGGAGTAAAACTGAGTGGAAAAGTCCTGAACCATTTTTTTCTATTACTTATAATAAAGGAGTAATTATTAAGTAAATCAGACCAATCAGCGCCGATCTTTAGCCAGGCGCACGTCAGTGAGCCGGGCGCTTGGTGTGTGTGAGCGCTCCGCGCGGCTCACTGACGTGCGCCTGGCTAAAAATCGGCGCTGATTGGTCTGATTTATTCAATAATTACTCCTTTATTATAAGTAATAGAAAACAATGGTTCAGGATTTTTCGATTCAGTTTTACTCCTTCTACCTGCCTACGAGAGATTGTACGGCAATTCTGGGACACCCGTATAAATATAGTTTTTTTTTGTTTATAATTTATTTAATTAAAATATGTTAAAGATTCTGTGCATTTCTTTAGCTATTACATAAAATGATTATTATTACGCTGAATTCGTTAGATTGTCCAAACACAAGCTAGAACTTAATGCTGTCTCCTTCCTTCGTCGCTGTCGACGAACAGTCGTCAACATTGTGTCGCTCGACGGTTGTGTCTGGAGTCGATTAAAATGTCGTTTATCTTCGCGGACATTTCACCCTAACTCCCACGGTGCAGAGAAAACGAGAGTCGAGGTGCGGCGAGACGAGGGCTTCGTCATCGTCGGGTAATAATGGACCCGACTGCTGAATATAGAAAGTGAAAAATGCCCGCGAGACGGTCAGACAAGGTCGTCGAGGAGAGATAACCCTTTCGGGTTGATGCTAGACGATGATTACCGTTGATCGGAGGATTGTACACGCGCTGTTTGCAAAAGGTGCTGCTCGATAAAGTAACAATTTCAGATAGATGGCGATTAATTTTCCAACCAGCGACTTTATTTGAAAAAGCGATTGACACGTGCTATATTAGGAATTTATGCGATTGCTTACGCTTGCGAAGGTAACTTGAAAGTCGATAAAAAAAAAACACACATCTTATTTGATTAATTTTCAGTCGTTTTTTTTTTTTTTTTTAATCTATCATGGTGCATCTTTTTTCGATTATTTGTTTAAAAGATTAGAATTATTTGACGCTTAAAACATTTTTGTAAGAAACGACAAGATGTTTCTTCAGAAGATTCTCTCGCGAATAATCCTTCGTCGATCACTTTGTCGCCATTAAAATGAATAAGTACCATGGATAAGAATGAATTGGTTTTTTGTGTCGAAGGGACACACTCTTTCCCTTTGGGGAAGATAAACGTGAGCAAATAAAGAAAGGGAGAAAAGGGAAACGCCGCTCGAGGGATGCGCGAAGAAACAGATCATGAGGGTCAATATTTCGTATACAATTCCTTGCATGACTCTCATGTAGAAATTACGGCGATACAAAGAATGAGAAATTAGCGCTGGTCTCGCGATCGGCGGAGAAGAAATGTCTCTTGCATTAGTCTTTGTGTATATTATACATGAAATTTAAATCTCCGTGGTGGTAAGATTATTATTTTTTACAGTCTCGTTTATCCAGATGATCGGTAATTATTGAGTATAGGGGATTAAGGTCCGATGATCTTGACCTTGATATATGTTGGAAAGGGCACTCTTCTGAGTAGTGTTCAAAAGGTTAGGTAATTTTAAGCGACGCTTATTGTTCGCAAAAAAGTTCTTAACAAAAAATGTCTGAAAAACACGATCATTATTCTCAGTAATAAGATGTAGAATAATGAAATAGAATACACATTTGCTTTCAGTTATCATTTCTAGGAAGACATTCGGAGTTGCCGATAAAATTATATATATATACATATATATTTATATATATTTATAAGCGGTATTGTTGTCTATTATACTCAGTTGATGTTTCGGAGCGTGAAGTAATTTATCTATCATTCCGATCAAAGTTTCACACAAGTTTACGAGATTGTTGTCGAAGGCGAGTGACTTTGGTTTAGGAGATATAACAATTTAAAGTTTCTTAACAAGACTACTTTTTTATGATCTTTTTATTCGTGTTATTAGCGTGTAGGGGCTTTGCTCTCCCGCAGGAGGAGTGTTTCGCCCTTCCTCCTGCATCTCCCTTTTCGAAAAAACCACGTACACACTTTCGACATAAAGCGACATTTAATCGGAACCTATGCAATGAAGAAATAAGAAAAAATAAAGAACGACTTCTGATGGGGCAAAGCCACTCTTCCTGCGGGTGGATAAAACCTTCCCCCGCCTATACGCTTACAACACGAACAAAATTACAACTCGTGATGGTTTTCAACGGTATTTTTTGTGATTATATTTCTTATAAAATTTTTAATAAATATTGAGCGCCGCTTCTCTTGAACAATACTCGAGAGAGAGCGCCGTTTGCAACATATGTTCAAGGTTAAGGTCATCGCACCTTAATCCTCTATAATACTCTATAATAATTACCGGACGGTCTCGCGCACCACTACCGACAAAATAAACTTTCAATACAAATCCTATAACTGCGCGTTCTCGCTCGAAACTGTGGGTCCTTTTGCGAGAAACTCCACTTTCACGGATTCCCCCTTGTTCTTTGGGTTCTTGCTCTCTCGGGTATTTGTTTCTATGGACTCTCACTTTCAAGGGTCTCGACGGTAGGCCATAAACGGATCCTATCAGACAGTTAGTGTCATAAATACTATAAATAACGAAGAAATAACTGTTTAAATTCTGATAGTCGTTTGAAATATTAACGCTAATTTTTTGAGGACTTTTTGGAGAAGAGTTGTTATAAATAATTACTTTATTATTACCAAATTAAATTGTTTATTGCAGTCAAAAATGAAAATAACATTACAATACTGTTGGGTGTGCTAATCGTCATTAGTGTGTAGATCCTTCATTTTGCGGACATCTTCTATCGTAGATCTCTACAAATAGCAGAGAGAGAGTCGTCGTTATCCTCAGATTCCTCTCATAAATCCTCGTATCTTCCTTTAATTAAATAGACACTTAATTTCTAGATTCTTGGTGTCATTATGGTTAATACCAAAGGTATTATTGGCACGTAAAGTGCAATTCTCCTCGCTTCAGGGAAAGAAAAAGAAAAGGATTCGCATTCGCACACGCGAGGCTGAGGATAATGACAGTCTTACTCTTTCCGCTTCGAAAAGAACACGTACAAAACTCGACTTTATGTAGTTTCTCGCTGAAAATACTTTATGTTCATGCACCTGCAATCATCATCGTTTCTCGCGGTCGCGTCTCGTTTTGCGATGCGCGTAATCGCGCGTTCCGATCGATCGGAATTACGTAAAGTCGACCTTCGGAAGCGGCAAAACCACTCCTTTTCTTCTTTTACTGAAAGCGCTAACTTTCTTCCTGTTTTCGACGGAAGATGATCCGATCAATTGATCGCGAGATACGTAACTGCGTTTGCAAGAGTTCACGTTTTACGCTCGAGTTTGTTTGTAACTGGAAATTGATTTTTGTAACATCGAATATGTATATACAAATATCACAGTGATCGATAACATCGATCGCGCCTACACTGGGAGGCGTCGTTCTCGCGATAGCGCCATTCGCGAGAGGAATGCCGAAGGACACGGAAGATGCCGACGAGAAAGGCTTGTTACGGGTCAATCTGTATATGTGCCCTTTCACTGTTTTAGAAAGGACACGTATATTATCGAGAAGATCGATCATAAAATACCGATGAGACGATATAAATGCGCTTTGCACATCAGGAATTACAGACAATTTACATAAAACATGTTTGTCACGCGTTTTCTTCATCGCGTGCTAGTGTTTCGTCCGAAAAGATTTCAAAGAAACCGAAATGATATGATACGTGAATGAAATAAATACATATTTATATGTAATGTAAGACGATATATTAACTATGTAATGATGATTATATGGAGCTTCAAGAATTTTAAATAAAAATGAATTTTGGCTATTGAAGCAGTAACACTGTTGTTGGAGTGTATATATTAAAATCCGTTTATTAACACACCGAAAAAATTATATTCTCGTAAATAGAAGATTTTATACTTAAAAAATCTTCTTAAAGATTTTAGATGATATTCTTCTGAAATTAAGAATATATTCTTTATTTAAGAATATCTTCTTAATTTGAGAATATAGTCTTTTTCGATAGTAAGATATACAGGGTCCGCCACTTAAATCCGGACAAATTTGAATTTGACATTCCCATCATATTAGAATGCAGCAGTAGGTGCCATATGACCTAAAGATAGGTTAGAGACGTCGATAAGACATTAATAACCTTAAAATGGCCGAGTCGTTCAG
>NW_018020998.1:2508-26156 GCF_002006095.1 Pseudomyrmex gracilis | reverse complement strand
AGGAATTATCTAAATTTTCCGTGTCGCACTGCAAATTAAGTCCGCTGACTTGACTTTTTATATGTAGCATTTCTGATACCAACCTTTTGTTATATGATTTCTCAAAATCTAAAATTTCTACTTTATCCCACTCAAAATCATGTGAGTATTGCAATATTATTAAATATGAAATTATATAAAATAAATTTGATTCTTCTTTCTGTTTCAGGGCTGAGTCTAGAAAACAGCAATATGTCAATGTCATCGGTAGGCCCACAAAGTCCCCTCGATATGAAACCAGATACGGCGCTTATCAATCCGGGAAATTTCAGTCCATCAGGTCCTAACAGTCCAGGGTACGTGTATCCGGTCTTTTTTATTACATTATGGTCTTTCGTTGAATACTAAATATAAATAAAAAGAAAATCGACAGCAAAGAGATTTTATTTTGATGAACATGTTTTTGTTTTTTGGTTTTTAGCGATGGTATCTTTCGATTTCAATAAAGAAAATCTTTTTTTTTTTAGATTTCTAATTATATTTTGTGATTTTACATTATTCTGGTCAATTCGGTTTACTATGCGGTATATAAATATTTTTTCGACATTTTGAAATTCATGTGTTACGGTCTATAATAATTTTATTCCGGAACCGTCCGTGAGATGTGCACGTTACAATCGTAGTGATGTAGATTTATAGATAATCGTTCTCTGCTTTGCATGTAAAGACCCTTCAATGCTGGTTGTCACAGCAACCTCCTGAGCACATCGCCCAGCGGTCAGAGTAAAACAGTCACGTCTTATCCGCCGAATCACCCTTTGTCGGGCAGCAAACACTTATGTTCGATTTGTGGCGACCGTGCGAGCGGGAAACACTATGGCGTTTATAGGTAAGTTCATATATATATCCAAATCGCATAACATACGTAATTTATTGGTTGGAGCGAGTTGTATTTTGTTAAACAATCCTATATTACCTCTTTATATATTAGATTTATATTTATTATTTCTTTATATCTTTTTATTTTCAAGTAGCAGAGGACTTCTGCAAAGGATTAAAGGATTGAATGAAACTTTATACACACACGCATATAACCACAGAAAATGTTTGAAGTCGCGAGAGTAAACATCCGTAGGATGGAAGTACGTATTCGATAGAAGTCTAAGGACATAAAAAAAAAAAAAAAAAAAGAAAACCATTTGCTCCTTCGTATTTGTCATGCAAATGTTGATCCTTGACGCGCAGTGATTTTATTCGAGAAATGTGTACGCGCGCACGAGTAGTAATCGGCGTTTCGATCGCGACGGTAATATTGAATTTCAAGCGGCAACTTCAATAGAAGCGAGCAAACTCGTTTGAATATCCTCTCTCGTGCATCACTTTGCATCGGTTTCCGAACAAAACTGCAAAAATAATTACTTCTCTTCTGTTGCATTTTGCGTCGAAGAAAGCGAGCTCGCGAGAACAAAAAGTTCCAACGATATGAATATGAATTCGTTGTGTTTGCGCCAGATGATTTGTCTTTTCATCGTTCTTGAGAGAGAGAGAGAGAGGGGGGAAGGGAAGAGGAAAAGACGGTTCGAATTCGCTTGATAATCCTGACCCTCGTTAACGGAAGAAAATGAATAATCCGTGATGTTCCACGGAATGTATGCGATAACGATAAACACGTTGTTTATTATGCGGTTCAGTCGCGTTACCTATATAGCGGTATATGTTACGATAAAATAAAAAAAAAGCAGATAAATGCTTTGTTTGTACCAATTATCATTAACCTTCGCGACCTGCACTCTTGTTACTGCAAAATAAATACACCGATTTAACTGAGATTCCGAATAATTAAATTGAGTGGATAAACGAGCTAAGGGAACATTTTTATTGACGCTTTTGCCTGGCGAAACAGTCTGTGAGCACCTCGTCGACGAGGCAACCGTCGACCTTTCTTCAATTATTTAGCGCTCGATAAGTCAGTCTCGAGGCTGTCTCTCGTGTCTTTACTCTAGGGACTTCGTGGGCACTAACTTTCTTCAGGGAGAAATAGGGGGAAATGTAACGCGTCAAAGTGTTTTCGTGTATCTTCTGCAAACTTGTGATTGGGAGTGCTAGTCTATGATTCTACTTTATTAAATATTGAAAGTGCTCAAAAGTTTTGCGTTTGTCGCAATTTATCGTAATACTTTTAATTGATGTTTTTCCTAATTTTAATTCAGTTTACTAATTCAAATATACATTTATAATTATCTCGGAAATTGGGCATTTTATATTTGTTGTGTAGCGCTACTAAGAAATTTCTTAGATCTCACTTCTCGCGACTTTTTTTTTTTTTTTTTTTTTTTTGCTTTTATTTCAAATCCGAACGTTGCGACACTGAACTTTGGATCTATGCGTCCACGTAGTTACATATCAACAAATCATTTATTGCATTCATTTTTTGCATGCACGCATAAGACATTAAACAGTTGCAAATAACAGTAGCGTTACGTTTTCATAAACGCTGTGTCATCGAACCGCCATCGTTAAGTAGAGTAATAAAAATTTTCTATAAACTGCATAATGCGTGCGTCGCGTTGTGATGCCGCCATCGCGAAGCGATATAGAAACACGATAGTAGGTGAAAGAGTTTTTACCGCACATCGGTCATTGCAAGAACATGGATCTGCGTATCGTATCGTCTTTCGTGTTCGCAGCTGCAACAGGTTTATTCGTGGCGAACCGCCGCGCCGTTGCGTGCGCGTCGACAAAAATGAAAAGAACTTTGAAAAGAAACATCTGCGATGACTTTTATGCGAACACGCGAGAACACATCGTCGAACACACGTGCATCGACACTGCATAATAATCGGTATTTCATCTGTCAGCGGACGACATTCGGTTATTATTATGTTTCTGGCAATTATATTGTGAAAAAACATGTACGTATGAGCATAATGGGATAAAATAGATGAAGATATTCGACGCGTTTATATTTTTGATGACCAGAATTATGACCCGTTGTTCCTTTCATACAATGTTTTTTTCTAATATGTTTGAAAAGAAAAATAATTTGTGCGTACAGAGATTTCAAGATCACATTTGGATTCCAAGTTCTTACAATCCAAATGTGTCCGTAATTCTTCGTGAAAAGAAACAAAAAATAATCGAAACCTTGTCATAATTATTGACTTCGTATTAGGTGATCGTAGACGCTAAATAAGAATGACATATGGGTTTGTCGTGCTTGCTCATCGATGTAAATTCGTGCATTGCAACATCGTTGCACAGTGCATGTGCCACCGAACGTTATTACAACAATAAAGTCTTGTTAATATTTTCCCCGGTGATTTTACAAAATACACACAGTCGCTCAAATACGAAAGTTAGATTCTCAAAGTAACTTATCCAATTAAAACTTGTATCGACTTTCTAATTCAGCCCGAAAGTTAGTTCTCCGGAACGATGAAAGTAACAGCAGGGAAAGAGAGAGAGAGAGAGAGAGGAGAATCTTGTCGCGGACTCTATCAAAACGTCTATATTTCAAATTATTTATTCTGTACTTTGGTCCCTAACGTAATTGTCTAGTAAAAGTGGTTGATTTCCTTCGCACCTACGCAAGATTCACGTAAAAGAGACGCCGCCAATACATACTCCTTCGAAGCGTTCTGATTTATTTTGAAGATCTCTTCGGGTATTATATAAGTAATCTCTTTGTAATCTCTTCTTATTAATCTTTACATGAATAATTTATTTGTTTTTATTTGAAATTATAATTTATTATAAGTTTTGCACATTTTAATTCCAATTTAAGTTTAAAATTAAATGAGAAAGTATATTGATATTATGATATAAAAAATTTAAGTATGTTCTTTATTTTACAAAAAATTAAAAAAACTTTTTCATTTCCATTCTTGTGACGATAAAACGCAATATTAAATGATTTGTTACTACATAATGCACAATATTAATGCACAAATCGGGTTCTTATACACATACACATAATATTCTCGTTTATTATAGCGACGTAACGTTTATTTCCCGTCACAATAATCCCAATAATTGCGGCGACTGTATCACTTTCACAGTCAATCCCGAGGTTGCGCGTCTCGCATAAAACATCCTATATCCGCGAATTTCGTTTCCTCGAAATATTGCGAAGAGTGACCTCGAGTCATTTTCGCTATAGCAGAACGGCTCTACGTGAAGGTCGATTGCTGGTCTACGGTGCACGGGCATGGCAGGGAATCCCAATGCACACTGGTCTCCCTCCTTGGTCCTTCTTTTCCTCCACTTCTCCACACGACGTGATAACGCGCTGCACCGAGTTCTGCTGCTGTTGCAGACCGTCCTCGCCAATGTTCGCGTTGCATCAGCGAGCCTCATCAACCTTGGACTTGCCGCCGCTCACGAGGTTAGGATGACTACCCACCCGTAGTTCCTACCAGCGAGAGAGTTCCCCTCCTCGTTGTATATAGGCACTTTGCTCCAGTGGCGACTAATTAACCCTTTAACCCACTGTTGTTCATTCCTCGCTGTCCGATGATAGAATGTCTTCGATTCGCAAAAAATATTACTATATTCATTTCTGTTTCTTATTGAAATATAATTAAAGAGATGCTTGCTTTTTATTAATATTAAGGAATTATAAGTAAAGTTACTTAGCATATAGAAACAAACAAATCTTCTTAAAAATATGATTTAAAAAAATGTGGTAAAAAGTTCCACTTCTGTATATTAGATTTATAATTATTACTATAATTATTATTACTATAATTATTACTATAATTTTATTGCGCATTCACATATTGTTTTTCTAAGAACATAAAACTTTGAAAAAGATGTTACAATCGTGTACGTTAGTACGTCTCTATAGTATTCTCTCGAGCGTGCACGTACTCGCGCATGTATACGTTATCAAAGGTCTTAGCTTTTCTCGTAATTGTGCGGGTATTGCGTGGGTAAAATGATGCGAAGAAGAAGCGCGTTTGATTCCGCAGTGCAGATCCGATAGTGAGTTTGAGACAAAAAACAATCGACCCATAACTGATGACGAGCAGGTACCTTCGCGGGAACTTAATTAATCTCATTAAAAATACACGGAGCAATTTGTAGCCATCTCGCGCTCGCGCTTCCCTTAATTAACCGGGGATTGCCACTCGATAAAAACTGGTCGCGCCTCTAACATTCGGACATGTTAATACGCTCCTTGTAATGCGTAACTGTCATGCGATGCCCTTGCCTGCAAATTGCAGTAATAACGCCGCACAATGCGCCGGGGAAGCCTGCGGGACAAATACGTAGCCACTTAGAGAACCGCGTGTGCAACGCACGCTCGATCTTATTTTTGCGTTCCTTTCGCGTGTGCTACGACACGCCGTGTCCATTTCTCACGGATTAAATGCGCCGCGACTCCGCGTTCGCCTGTATGCGTGTTAGTACTCGCGGTATAATATGAGAACACATCGCGTACACACACCCTGAAAAATGCTCTCCTCGCAATCATTTTATTTCAATTTCATGGTAATCCGCTCCGTCGAAGTAGATATCTTTTCCTTTATCCTGAATTAATTTCGATATTAAATAATCTTACTAGAGAGAATGTCAATGTAAATGTCAGTGCATACAACCACTTGAATAATTGCTCGATTATTTACCTTGCATTTCTTCTTCTTTCAGAGATTTATTTATCCAAAACGCTGAATCTTTATGAGATAGAATTTTGTAAACAATTGAAATTATTTCTTAAAAATTAAGTTTACAAAAACGTTATACATTTAATCATTACATATATATACACATGTATATATGTATGTATATACATACATACATACATACATACATACACACATACATACATAGAGTGTTCGGAAAATCATTCGCAATACTTCGGGAAATGATTGGAGATTCAAAAAGAAGACAAAAAAGCTATACAAAAAAACACAGGTCCGGAAATAAGTCGTTTCCAAATTAGAGCCACTTTTATGTTTAAAAATCGTAATTTTTATTGTAAGTGTGTAGACAAGAGGGGGCAAACTCTTGATATCGCTTGGTTATTGAAACGTGGTGTTTTGTAATATTATAATAGCATTAGCCTCTTATGCTCTCTCATTACTTAGAAACAATTACAACTCTTGATGATTGTCAACGGTCAGTATTGTGATTATTTTTTTTATGAATAACTTTTTAATGAACATTGAGCGTCACTTTAAACCTTTTAGACACTACTCAGGAGAGTGCCCTTTACAACATATGTCAAGGATCTTAATCTCCTATACTTTTAATAATTATCTTTTTTACTTATTAGTGGTTGAAAAACTAGGAAATTTTCGTCAAAAATAAGCAATTCTGCTACTTGCAATAGTGACAAGCATACAGATTTAGAATCTGTTTGAATTTTTTGTTTAAGATGACTGTGTGAGCTGAATTCATCTTTACCGCCTTTTTTCAAGGCGTCATCTTTGACTGCAGAAAGCATAATCAAAATATTAATAAATTGTAACAAAAACAATTTATTTTTAAACTAGAACATTCAAATAATAACATGCAAAGATAAAAAAGATTACGTTTTATATTCTTCATTAAAAAAATGCTTAAAATTTTGATTGTTGTGTGCGTGCGTGCGTGCGTGCGTGCGCGCGCGCGTGTGTGTATGAGAAAACTCTCTTAAGTTTCTGATCGCAGATATTTGCACTAAAGAAAAAATCGTTGAAATCGCCACACTGTTTTATTTTCTATATCAAATAAAATTCGCTTTCATGATATACTTCTATTTGTTTCCAACAAAATTTGCCGCGTTTGGACGCAAAAACTGAACTGCAAGGCACACGCACGTAAGCACGTGTGGCTTCAACGCCGACGCTATTTGTGCATATGGCGTATGAAGGTCTTTTTATACTATGATAGATAAATAGATAGAGAGAGAGAGAGAAAAATGAAGAAGAGGGGAGAATGAGAGAAAAAGAGCTCGTGCGCGACCAAGCGACTACATGTGTCTTGTGTCATGAATATTTGTTTTTCGCATAAACTTTGCGAGATCAAACGGCTGCTACGGTGGTCCAGAAATTGCATCACGTGCGCCACCGTCGCCCACGTCTGGAGATGCAACTCTTGATGTCGCTTGGTTATTGAAACGTGGCGTCTTGTTATATTGTTATAATAGCATTAGCATTTCGTACTATTTTATTGCTTAAAAAAGCGAGATTATCACAAGAGAGTCATTTTTATCTTGCATTCGATACAAAGAATTTCCACTTCTCACAGCATTTACATAGTGATTAAGAACACGATGTTGTAACTGAACCTTTGTTGATAATAATCGAGTTGAAAATTAACAATTCAATGAGATCACGCTCATGTAATTGAAGAAAGGATTAAGTGATATAAAAGAGCATAAAAAAATGTGTTGATATTCTGATGAATATATATTGCAGATAAGAGAAAAGAAAGAGCCATTTTCATTTATTCAGTTTCTGAACAAATCTCATGAAAGTTTTAATTTTTATATAGCAACACTAAAGGTGTGTCACTCACAAGCATTTGACAGATTATTAAAAATAAATGGTGCACCGTATTAAAGATTGATGAAAGTCACTGAAAAGCAAAGTTTTAGGTTTGATTTCTTTGTTTTTAACATTCATGTGAAGAGAAATAACACAAAAATTATTGTATTATGATTTTATGTACGTGTTTAGTCTTCTAACTATGTAAATATATTTCTCAGTCAAAGCGTTTATTTTGCAGTGTATTTTGAGATTATAATTTCTAAGAAGAAAAATTATGAAAGAGTCGACTCCTTATAAGAACTTTGATGTTAATAAATAAAATTAATAAAAAAATTGTTAATAAACGTTAATAACCAATTGTTAACACAAATGTAAAACTAATTTCATTAGCTTCAAAATTAACAGAAACAACATCAACGTAAATTCTTCATATATTTTTTACTTAAATATAAGTAACTTTTACTTTATCAATCAGAACTTTTAAAATTACAGTTGAGGAAGAAAACCTTTTTCTTCCTCAAAAAAAAATCTTTTAGATATCTGTAAAAACAATTGTGGCAAAAATAATTTAGATGGCTTTTTCAATGCTCATCATGTTATGAAAGAGCCGAATTTTCCTTTTCTGATAAGTGAAGTAAGAATATTGTCTAATTTTGTTATTTTTTGTTCTTTTGTTTATTACATAAAGAAAGAAGTAAATTGGATCAATAAGCGTTAGGTTTGATTGTTTTTTTTTTAAGGTAGTTTTTTGGTTCTATTAAAACTGGCTCTTTCATGTCACTCTTCCTCTATAGATATTTTCTTTGTTTTTTTTAACATATTTTAAAATGTAAAAGAACGTTAACGCTTTTTAATTCCGATAGTTTTAACAATCCAATTTCTGCTATAAAATTATTTCTCGCATTAAACACTTCATTAACATAGCGCGCGATCGACGGCGTAATTTAGCATGCCAGACGCGCATCTCGCGGTTGCACAATAATACGGTCGTCTCATAAACTTCGATAAGAGGCGCTGTCTTCTTGGAGGAAACACGGGATATTTTGATGTTTCGCAAAATCCACGAGATTAACACGTCGTACCGTTTGTCTTCGTGTCAGGACGCTGCTCGCTTGTATAGACGAGAAACGAGGAGAATTCTGCGTCAAACAATGTACGATACGGCACCGCTTGATTTACCCTTAAGTTTTTACGAATACCACATTTCGTGAATGCGCGGTTCTATCACAGTTCTTTCAGTGCAAATAATGTATTGCATTTTTTGAGAAAGTTAGCGGTTTTTACACACAATTGCGAATTAGTTTTTGCAAGAGGTTCGTCAAAAATTGTGTTGCAGTAAACACAAACATACATTTTCAAAACAAATATATTAATTTGTAAACTATTTGTTCGTTACTCACGGTACAAAATGTGTTGATGTGCTACCTAATTTTTAATTTTTAATTTTTAATTTTCATTTTGGTGAGTTTTTATTGTTTATTATAAGATCGATTACCTTTTTTCTATCTTTTTTCTTATTTTTTATTTATTTAATTGTAAATAGTTGCCACTGATGAAGATCAAAACTTGTGATCGAAACGTTTGGCACTTGAATAAATTTTGCTGATTCACACCAACATCCTGTGTTTTGCCTCGTATTGGCCCTTTTCTATTTTGATCAATTTGTAAACTATTATATTTTATTATTCTTTTCAAAAGCGCAAAAAGCAATAAAGTTAAAGAAAAAGAAGATATAACACATACAAAAAAACATTTGATCTCTAATTTGAATCATTAAAGACAATCAAAATTTATTTTTAAAAATAAATGTTAGACGACTTTCACTCTTATGTTCAACGTATGACAGCGGAATTTAATGCCATTGTTTGTTCTATTGGTTAGAGGATATTGAGTTTTTAGAATTATGTTGTTCTGTCACCGCGAAGAAGAAGAGTTTCCCGCGAATACTGTCGCAAAAATATATGATGCGTACTTGCAGCGAAAATAAATTCTCTGCGGAATTCGCCGTTGCTTTTTTGGTTTCAACGGGAGATTTTTGGATGCGTTCCAAAACTTTAAAAACAACGACCCTGAAATGGTCTGTGACTCATGAAATCATTAATGATCGCGACAACAATCGCGATTGAGTGACAACGCGTAAAGATTAAAGCAATAATCATTAAACGATACATTAAAAAAAAATGATGCAATAATTTTCAGACTAATATATTCCTCATTTTGTTAAATCTGCGAACTCTCTCTTTTTTTAAATTTGTGTTGAAAGTTTTATCGCAGTCAGTTGTAGATATCAAAGTTAAATTCTGTTTTAAGATGGAGAATAATCAGATACAACTGTGATATGTTATTGCGGCAACAATATTGTTACATGTCTGAACAAACTTCGTTTTTTTAGCTGCGAAGGATGCAAAGGATTCTTTAAGAGGACAGTGCGTAAAGATCTTTCGTACGCCTGTCGCGAGGAGAAGTCGTGCATCATCGACAAGCGGCAGAGAAATCGTTGTCAGTACTGCCGGTACCAGAAATGTTTGGCAATGGGAATGAAGAGGGAAGCGGTGCAAGAAGAACGTCAACGCACCAAAGAACGGGATCAGAACGAAGTAGAGAGCACAAGCAATATAGATATGCCAATCGAACGCATCCTCGAGGCAGAGAAACGAGTCGAATGTAAGGTGGAGAATCAAGACGCTTATGAGGTGAATATTCTCGCGCGATATGACGATATCATGTGTATATACATATATATGTATATATTCACATGCATAGTGCGGACATATCTTGTTCGTGTGCGTGTACGAAAAATAAAGTGGAGATAATTAAATAGCAATAAAGCAAATGAAATAATCACATTATTTAGGCCTGTATTTACAATCGTGTTTCAGTTGAGGTTTTTATTTGAAACTAGTTTTTTAAGTAATATAGGCTCAAAAATTGAATTTCAAGATTTAGTTTGACGCTTTTAGTCGCTAAACAGTTCAGTGTACGAAGTTTGTCTCGAGGCAAAACTTGAATTGCATACTATTCAGTAATTGATTTTTTATATATCAAATCTCTGTGAAAACCTCAATTGATTCGGTCTTGAAATAAGATTCAAGTAACGACTATAAATACAAGCCTTTTAGAGAGAGAAGCATATATAATAAAAAGAATCGCAATCGGACATGGCTTAGAAAGACTAAGGAAAGTTTAAAATAGGCTATGCCTTTTAAAACAAATCTTACAATACAAATCATCATTTCTTTCACAAGATGCGCGTAATAGCAAATTCATGTTTCGAATACAAAAAGTTGATAAAGAATTATCTAAAAAATCATTAACAATTTTGTTATATGAGATTTTATGGGAATATATTCGGACGCCGCTATTCTTGAAAATTGCATTAACCATTTCTAACTATATCCCTTCTTATTTTTTTGCAATATGCTTGCGTAAAGTAATAAATACTGCGTGATAAACATTCGGTAATGGGAAGTCGGAACGAGAGGAGTTGCGAAGAATAGTGACGTTCGACTGTATGTCATTTACTTTCAACAAGTTGGCATTTTGATGTATAATGATTGTGTATCTAGTGGTACAATTTTTTCGAAGCATTAAATGAAGAGTAAATAAATTTCTCCACGCGAACTAACGCAGCGTTTCTGCAATGCGCAGAACGCTGTATCCCATATTTGCAACGCCACGAACAACCAGCTGTTCCAGCTTGTGGCATGGGCCAAGCACATCCCGCACTTCACATCATTACCATTAGAAGATCAGGTGCTTCTACTGAGGGCAGGCTGGAACGAGCTGTTGATAGCTGCATTCTCCCACCGTTCAATCGATGTGAAGGACTGTATCGTCTTAGCGTCGGGCACCACAGTGCAGAAAGATTCGCAAACTGCAAAAGAATCAGGCGATCTACACACAATATTCGATCGCGTGATTACGGAATTGGTATCGAAAATGCGTGAAATGAAGATGGACAAGACCGAACTAGGATGTCTCAGGTAAATGGCAAAAATGTTTCTTTAAACATTTGTGAGAAAAGTTTTTGTATGTATATCATTACTCTTTCATCATTTTAAGATATTCATCATTTGAAACTAATACACATGTGCATACAGTAATCACGAAAAAATAATTTTCTAATTTATTGATTATAAATTTATTACAATAAAAATATCAAATTTAATTTAATCGTAAATTTTAAGAGAAAGAGAGAGAGAGAGAGAGTGAAATTTACAATTGCATGCATGTGACTATTTTCAGTAATTATTTTTCATTTTAGAGAAAATGAAAATTTTCTTACACTTTTTTTCTTTTCTTCTTTTCAAAAAAATATTGTTGTACTTGATCTTATATTGATATCTTATGTACGCAGGTCTATTATTCTTTTCAACCCCGATGTGCGAGGCCTCAAAGAACCAAAATATGTCAACTCGCTGCGTGAAAAAATTTACGCCGCTTTGGAGGACTACACCCGCATGACTTCACAAGACCCGGGCAGGTTTGCCAAGTTGCTGCTTCGTCTGCCGTCTATACGTTCGATCGGTCTTAAGTGCCTGGAGTATCTATTCTTCTTCAAGTTATCTACCAACGAGCAAATCGACGAATTTCTTATGGAAATGCTGGAATCACCCTCGGATCCTTAGGAGCAGAAGGTGTGCCGCCTTCTGGGGCACACCGACTTGTAAAAAAGAAGATAAAGAAGAAGAAGATGAGATAAAAGAAAACAAGAGCCCGCATTCGAGTCGAGTTTCGCATTCGAGATGCAACGATTTCTATACTGTGTCACTTCTTCTATACGTCACAGTATAGATTATCTGCGCGTCGAGCGAGATGGAATTTACTTACTTTTCTTCATATATATATATATATATGAATATATATATATATATACTTCATTTTTTTCCTTCTCTATCTCCCATTCCCTCCTTTCTATTTTTGTTTTACCGACTTTCATGTCCAGTGTAAAAAGGCGGTCTTTATCAGTGGATTCACATACAACCGAAACGTGCACGACGCAACATATTCATGGAGTAGACATAAATACGATTGCTTGATAGCTTCAGTGTCTGTTTTTACAGAAAACTACAACTCTATAGTACACAACTTTACTATAGAGTATATACTACAACTCTAAAGTTGTGTATAAAAATATTGTTAACAACAATCGCTGCCTCTTTAACCTGTGACATGTGCCATCATTCGACTGAAGATTGTGTTTCACACAATCTTTCGTGCTGACAATCGATTATTGTTTCGGACAAACATCGCGTCTTCGTCGGATCGCGCTTTTCACACAGTCACTGAAGTTCCTAGAATGATTAAGTTTTTTTTTTCTATTTTTGCACTTTGTTATTCTTTGATTTCTTTCTCTCTTCGTCTCTTCTTCTCTTTCAATAATATATCATATGGATCGTTTTACAGATCAATCATCGTTTTTCACAGGCACGACGAAGACGCGGTTTATATATGTATGTATGTGTGCTCGCGCGAATTCTCGGACATCTTTACATTCCAACTCTGCCTCGATTCGAATCGTTACTTTACAAAGCCGCTATTTGCATATAGATATGTATACACTTGCATCAATGCGTAAAATTCATTACGCAAATTTAACGATAATTTATTATTTTGTATTTTAGAATTTAGGATTAAAAAAATGAACTTACTAATTCATTAATAATTATACACTAAATATGCAAAGTAGAGCCCTTTTTTATGCAGCATGTGTCCATAAAATGAAACATTAGTACTGCAATAATCTAATGTCGGAGAGCGTACAAAAACAAAAATATTTTATATTCAAGGTGTTAGGGTTTTCTGTTTATTTGTTTTAATAACACTTACGCTTGGATATATATCCGGATATATATATCGGTTTTTTTTTTTTTTTTTTTTTTNTTTTTTTTTTTTTTTTTTTTTTGGTTTGTTAATTTGTACGCGGATTTAACGACGTGTCAAAGTTTAATTACACGTACACTTTGCAGTGCTGGAATGCTGTCTTCTATGTCTGGTACAAATTCGACATGGCAGCAAATAGAGTAGAGATGTTTCTTTTTGTTTTATAGTTATTGGCAGTGAGATTTGTTTTCCCAAGTGAGAATGTTCAATACACCGAAAATAAAACTAAAGATATAAAAGCTCTCGATCTACGAAGAAATGTTTGTGAAATTTATAATTATATTACAACTATAGCATGTACACACTATAAGAATTTAACTAATTGTGAACAAGACCGTGAACTAAGATAAAATCTTACTCTCGTTGTTAGTAATTTACAGAATTATGTATCACATGATGTGAGCTGATGGAACCGAGGGATTTAGATTCTGTGAAGCTTAGCTTTGTAGAATCTTTTATGTAATCCTGAGGAAATCGTTGAACGGTTTATTTTCTAAATTTACATAAAGATATGTTATTAGATATGTAAACATAACATATATATATTTCTCGGAATTGTTATATATTATTCTATGTATGTGTTAAACTATGTAAAAATTGAGTTACTAATGAAATTGTAAGAGCTTTATGTCACTTGTGATTATGTTATATCAACTTAGTTCTTCGTTTGAAAGAAAAGATTTATCTAAGTGTGTAACATTGTGTAATAATGATTTATTCAGTTATAAAATACGTAAATGTTAATAACATAAATTTTATATGTATCCATATTTTTTTAAAACAAAAATTTATGACGATTACAATTAAATATTGCGTAAAGTGTTTATATTGTAAAATGTTATAAGAATCAGATAAAAAGTTATTTTTTTAATTTTAAATAAAAATATGGGACAGTGTTTTGTTATTTTATAAATAGTGTAATATATATATATATATATATATGTATATATATGTATATGTATATATATATATATATATATATATACACGCACACACTTTTCGGATTCTTTCAGCTCCAATCACTGATACTAATTTGGAAAAGGGAATGATCATACTTACTTCAGTAATATAAATTATGATAATATTATTGTATATTATTAAACATATTTCTATTTTTGCGTGAATGCCTACGATTGTTAGTTGTTGGTTATTGTTATCTACTTGATGAGAGTTTTTAATGTTATGCGTACCGTGGACGACAAACACAATATTAAATTCATAATTTTTTTTATAATATATTGGAGTTGCTATTCATTTTAGAAAGCCTGTTTTAGCATTTGTTGAGCATTCAGAGAAGATAAGGTATTCATAAAGTATTAACACGGATGCAGAAGCATAATATCGAGAATATTGACTTATTTTCTTCTCTATTCATGTACATATAATTTATATATATAAAACAAGTACATATTATAATTAGTTTGACTTATATATTAAGTAGGAACAGCAGATTAAGACGCAAATTTTATATATCAATTTATTATTTGACTATATAATTCTTGCTTCACGTTATTTTATATACGAAGCACCTGACCAAAATTACCTCTGAACAATCGCGCGATGAAAGCGATCACCTCTTCAAATTCCTGACAAAATATAAACGACGCAGTAAGTGACCATTAGGATTTGTGGGCGCGAATGCTACCTGTGAATGAAGAGAAGTTTCATATAAATATATAAATGTTAAAAAAAAAAAAAAAAAAACAGAAATATCTATATATATATATACATAAAAATAATATATGGATATATATATAAACCGAATTCTTTCACAAATACAAACAACCTCAGTAGTGATCAGGAAAAGCGTTTAACAAAGGTAGTGACATGTTAATGATTTATGATCTATGTCCTGCGATCAGATCCATAATATAAGGTAAGAGGATTCACAAGAGTGGTCTTTAGATTGCCGTGATGTCTACTAAAGTATAAATAAACACATTGAGCTTCTTGCGCGAAGCATCATTCGGAAATGCTGAATCGTGTGTGTACCGAATATACTTTTAATAAGAACTTAAATGCTTTTGCCATACTTCTTTGAAGTATCATTGAAATGGTACGATGCTCAAATTGTGTGTAGTAACAGTTTTATCTAGTAACAGTGTCCTAGAGAATGGAAGAATCGGGTGCGCTGTAAATTTTTCTGTACAATACTCTCAATGAATATGTTCTTACTTTTTTTATATATCTAGTGTATGTATTTCTGTTGCTTTTTTTGTCTTGTACTTATGGATATACCGTGGATATACATATATTTTTCCCATTGCATGCCTTTTTATTGTTGTTTTTGTTCCCTTTCGAGAGAAATTCAATAATGTCTAATTAGCATAATGCTTTTAATTTGTATTTGTAAACTCTCAGCATTAAAAAAAATATATTTTATTGTTATATATATATACTATATATGAGATATATATTTGGAACAATACATTTTTTGTAGCATGATTGTACAACATTGAAGAAACCCTTTTACGCACCGATTCTACATAGATCAGTACAAATAAGTTTAATAATAATAATGATATTAGAGTAATGAAAAAATATTGATGATAATAGTAATAATAATAATAATAATAATAATAAATAAATAATAACAATACCGATAACATTAATAATGTACTGTCTAATCTTATCGAGCGTGTAAGATATATTTCCCCTCTCCCTCAACTTAACAAATAATAACAAATGTCCTATCGAATACCGTACTTTTAAAGCGCTAAGCTATAAGCCAGTATATTACATCTATGTATAAATGTCGTACAAGTTTACGTATGGGTAATCTCTAATTAAGAACATTAATAAGTTTAACTCTCGTATGACTGCCATTATGATCAAATATATTATTTCGAATATTACCGCAAATGCGATATATTTCGAAGTTGGTCGATTTTTTTATTCCTTCTGATTCGCACAGAAGAACATGCGTTTATACACATAATACGAAAATGTTCGGTTATATAATTTTGAATTAGATTGTGAATAATAAGTATTCAAAATATAACACTGTGTAGAAAGTTTTGACTATAAAACTGATTGGATACTCGCAAGCTAATTGTATATCGATAAATATTGTATGTAACATTCCATATTTTACGGATAATCATTAATCGACAAACACATCTACGAATGCCTATAAATATATCGCTTCGTTTCTTTACGATAAAGCTGTAATTGCTCCATTTCACTATAGAATATTTCTAAAACACCACACGATATTTTTGATGTCACTTGTTTCAGTTCGGAACAAGACGTGTTGTACGATATATTCCGTCAAAAATTGATATTTATTTATTTCACTGGCTTTAATAATCAACGACACTGTATATGGTTGTGTATTCCGCATAGATAGCAAAGCGATATAAGTATACATACCTACATACACACGGGCATGTGTTGTGTATATACATATACATATATATGTATATATATATATACACACACACACACACTTGTGTATATCTCTCGGAAAGTTTATCTTTTTAAGAACTGTAACTTATGATTTTTCATATATAACATGTTAAATGGAACATTTTAATTCGCGCATCTCCATTAGTAGATTATAAAAAAATTCTGTCTACATACTTATACTATTTACTACTACACATTAAACTCTACTAAGATACGCTTTTGTAAATGTACACACGTAAATATCTTTTTTCAAGATAACGATACGGAACACATGTGCAAAGTATAACGTACGGAGACGTCGAGTTCTCAGGTGAGAGAACAGCAAATGTTTTAGAGAGAGAGTAAGAGTAATATATATTCACAGAAAGAGAGCGTTAATGAGGGTATAAAAAGTACTATGTGTAGAAACGAAAAAAATCCAGATGTAGAAAAGAAGCAAGCGAGAAAGTGAGAGAATGAAAGGTTGAGAGTAAAAGAGGGTGAGAAATTGATGGCAAAAATGTGCAAAAACAAGGGAATGATGCTATGAGTGTACTTGTACAACATTATGGCTAGTAACAATCCCTGAATAAAGAAATATAATGTACGGTTTCGCGCCAAGAGATAGATCGTCTATTCTGACTCATCTAAATATAATATTTTTATGAACTGAAAAAGATATGTCGTATGTACCATTTACTAATCCCTTATATAATTACCTCTATAAATCTCCTTCATACATTAGAGAGTCAATGAAAAATAATAAGTCCAAAACATGATTGATTTTTTTTGCATAACATATTTATTGCTTTATTAGTACTATAGAATAAAAAATATAAATTCTGTAGATATTTACGCTCACAATTTTCCTATTTTTTTATGTATCCTTAAATTTATGACAAAATATACAATAATTGCTTACACATATGTATATATGCGCTACGTGCAATATGTGAAGAATATATACACGACTATTCTTTTGTTTTCCAAAAATAATTTAGAATTGGATTCATGAAATATACATGAAAACATTATTTGTTTCTCACACAAATCTTTCAGTTCAAACGAAGTATCAAACATATAAACGTAATTTTTCAAAATTTAAATTTTGTGTATAAAAGATACGAATATAAAATTATTTAGATACTAGCGTATAAACAGATGAAAATATATAATTTCACATAAATTACATATTTTACATTTATAATTACAAAGAGCAGTAAAAAATAAATGAAGGAGAGGGAGGGAAACAAAAAAAATTAAATAATTTTAGAAAAAACAATAAAACTGATGGAAAAAGTTTTTTATTTGATGGACATTTTGTCGAAGTTTTCAGTTGTTGACATTTTACTAACATTAACATAATAGTTATGTTATATTTTTATTGATATAAATCTATATTGCAGTAATTCTTTCCCCATCTTCCATTTTTGATATAAATAAATTTCCTAATAGAAGTCAAATACAAAAGATAATAATATTCACAACAAATCATTTGCATGTAATGAAGATATGACTATGGAAAATTGGTTTTTTTATGTTATATGTACAGTTATTTAACCAGCAATTGTCATCAACAGAGAGACTTTATTTAATGTTGTTAATCAACTCTTTTGTAAACCGGAAGAAAAACTGTTTGCTTTACATTTTACCTAAATTTCACAACTTTGCAGCGTGTATTGCAGTCTTGTTTCCAGTTTATCTGAAAGATATATAAAAAATGGGTTTTATTGCATAAAAAAAGCAAAACTAACTTTATAAATAAAAATGTTAGGATAGTCAAAAACCGCTTTGTTCAGAAAAAAATAATTTAAAGCGTCAAAAATATCCCAGCTTAATGTTACATGTGTGTGCAGTAACAAACACCAAATAGATGTGTTAGCTACGAAATCACATGTATATAAAAGTATAATTTCAAGTCACTTTTATGTTAATTTATATAACATTCCTGATAGAAATATTTTATTGAAGTTGTAATATCTTATATGATGTATTCTATCAATAACTCAAAATAACACATTGGTTTTGCAAAAGTTTCAGTAGTTTTTAATCTACTTTTCTAAAACTTTAATTAAATGTTTAATTATTTTGTTACTTAATACTAAAGCTAACTAAAACAATCATTTATACATAGTCTACTTTTTCACAAACGTTTTTAGTAATTACCTTTAGAATTCACAGCATGTTAGTATATTTCAATATAAAAAGTATAGTTTCAGTTATTTCATAGTAAAATTTTAACAAATTACTTCGACCAGAAATGTAATATAAACAAATAATAAACCAGTATTGAATATAATAGAAAAAAAAGAAACATTACTTACAAAATTTGTCCATAATTTGTTGCATATCTAAGAAATGTTTAAAACTTTTCTTCTTCAAGACCATGTTTGAAAAACATCAAAACTGGAACTGATTCGCCATCAATTTCACGATATTCCATAAGACCAACAATTCCATCAATGTCCATGGAAGATCCAGTAAAAAACTGTAGTTCTTTAAATCTACCAAGGATGTCCTTCATTACTTTATTCATTTTTGTTTTGAATACTTCTACTTGATCAGGTGATTTTTCCTCAAGCCTAGCTACCAACCTGTAAAACAAAATTTATAAAATATACTTTTTTATATTTAAAAGAACGTAGTTTTACCTAATTTTTTTTCATTACACATTTCCTACAAAGAATCATTGTAAAATCTAATCAAAACATTTTCTTTTACATATGTAATATTTTGTCAATGAATCATATTAGTGCTCATTATAGCTCTTAGACATTAAATCTTGTGTAAGTTTGTAACTTTATAATATGTGGAAACACATGCCAATCAAGTCCAAAAATAAAAGTTTTTAAAGAAATTATCTACGTTTTAGTCTTATACTTGTATTTAACCTATAAACTTATTTTGTCATAAAGAATAATGCATTAATATAAATAAAAAAATTAATTATATAAATATACTCACTTCTTCATATAATCTTTGAGATATAATGTATAGGATTTTTTGTCTCCAAAGGCAAAAGTTTCTTGAAGCCTATGGTTTAATACAACATCAACTCCTGATTCTACAATTTCATCTGTGCCCTCATCAGCTTCTTCCACTGATGGATTAAATCCAGCAATTTCAATATCTCCTGACTTCCGAGTTACAAACTAAAAAAATATTAGTTACTTAACATTCTACATAGAAAGCAGCTTTTTTTTAAGTATAATATAAGGTACCTTTCCATATACTTCATAAAGTACATCATCTACTAACTTGACTTTATATGTGTCAGAAAACATTTCATCTCCTAAAAACATACGCAGCATGTTACATTAGTTTGATTAAAATAGACTATAGAGTTCAAGATTGTATAATTAACCACAAAATGTACATATAGAAAGTTCTAAAATATATTTGTATTTATCTCCATTGATCTTTTTGTATCATATTTACTTTTAAGACATAAGTTTTGACACAAATTATAAAATAGACAATATTATAACTATATCATTCACAATTCAATATTTTATAATTAAATCAATATTGTTTAATTACAAGCAAACTTGTAAGATATGTATATATATATATATAATATATACATACATACATACATACATATATACGTACATATATATATAAATAATAATAAGTATATTTCTAATGTAGCCATGATTGTTTTATACTTGTAAAGAGGTTAAGAATGTCAGAAATCTCAAGTACGAAACACATTAATCTTTTCATTATAGCATACTAATTATACTACTACAAAATGCAATATCGAAAATTTAAACTTTATTTCTACAAATGAATGTAAAGAATGTTATTTGAATATTCATCGTTATCTCTCAAAATATGGCTAGTGTTCCAACATTTCAAATCATTATTATAACATCTAATATTACGTCTCGACGGTGAGAAAATACAAATATATTTAGGTCATATAACGGCAAAAGTAATCTTTTTTTTAACTCACCGGTAACAACATCCTTGTAAATTTTCATTTTGGAAGGTGGGAAAAGGTACTTCTGCAGTTAAAATTAAATAGGTCCACTTCGGAGAGCGTCTCTTCCGGAAAAGGAAGAAAGGAGATTCTGTGACTGTCTACCAACGTGAGCAACAGCAAACAGATTCAAACTTGGCAACAATGGTCTAGTTTCCACCACAACATTAGGTTTGTTCTTTTTCCATATTTTGGCTGCACTAGTTCACAGTCTATCTTTTATTATCTATATCAAAAGGAAAAAGATAGACTGTGAACTAGTGCAGCCAAAAGGTACCTTTTCATACAGCTGCACGGTGCGGCAGCAAAACGTCACGTGACTTAAATTTTCTAGGACTGCTTCCGCTAGGTATATTTACTGCTCTTAGGCCTGGTTTATGCGGGCCTAAGATTTTAATATTTCTGTTTATTAACATAAGCATAACAGAATATAACAGAAGCATTGAAATCCTATAGTTGAACTGTACCAATTCCGGCATAAATTAACAGT
This sequence comes from Pseudomyrmex gracilis, assembly GCF_002006095.1. Classification (NCBI taxonomy): domain Eukaryota; kingdom Metazoa; phylum Arthropoda; class Insecta; order Hymenoptera; family Formicidae; genus Pseudomyrmex; species Pseudomyrmex gracilis. Next base: position 4,957 of record NW_018020998.1, on the reverse strand, counting down.
TATTACCCGCATAAACAAGGCCAAAACAAGGCCTTATTTGCCGGCATAAATCAGGCCTTACCTGACCTTCATTCGATGCCATTATTTGTCGTTGATGGAATTATATAGTTATTGCATAAGTATCAACAATAAAATTTTTCTGGTTTTGCTGCTTTTTGTTCGTTTGAACTTTGCAAAGAATGGCATCGAGTGAAGGTTAAGTACGAGCCACAGATGTCTATACTACTACTAGATCGCTAACTTGAGACTGTGGGATGGTTTGGTTTGGTGCAAAATTGGCTCAATGGACCGAGTTAAGTTAGTCCATACGCCATTCTAAAATATAAAGAATATACAAAGACTACTACAGCAAAACATACGCTATGCTTTGCTTTGCTTAAAATCAAAAAATTATGTTGTCGACTGAAGAAGACCGAGAAACGATACTTCCGTGACGACGGTTACGTTGGAACTTTTATTGAGACTGTGGGATATGGAAAAACCATATATATAATACAACCCTGGCTAGTACGGTGCCGACCTGAAGCTCAATGTTACGGTGCAGACAATATAGTAGCCTCTCTCTCCAGCTGCTTTGTGCGCATGCGGTGAACATTTAAGCACGCTTGCGCATTTCTCTTTCTCGCGTTCTTTCTCTCACTTTCTAGTGCTTTGTCTCGCTCGCACTCACTTGGTAGATGCGCCTGCGCATAATGACGCTCGACCATCTATGCCCATATTTGGACTTCATGCGTCTCCCTTTCTCGGGCCTCGTGCCTCTCATTGCGAAGATACGCGACTAGCAATATAGAAGTATTATATACAGGGTGTCTCATAATGACCGTATCACCGCTCGTAGGCAGATAGAAGAGATTATTCTGAGTCGAAAAGTCCTGAACCACTTTTTTCTATTACATATGATAAAGAAGTACTTATTGAATAAAGTAAGCCAATCAGCGCCGACCTTTAGACGAACGCACGTCAGTGAACCACGCGCCTGATATGCGTGAGCGCTTCGCGCGGCTCACTGACGTGCGCCCGGCTAAAAGTCGGCGCTGATTGGCTTAATTTATTCAATAATTACTTTTTTATTATATGTAATAGAAAAAAATGGTTCAGGACTTTTCGACTCAGAATAATCCCTTCTACCTGCCTACGAGCGGTGATACGGTCATTATGAGACACCCTGTATATGGAAAAAACTGAGGCTGGCAGGATATCCGGTTTCGGCCATGACAACCTACAACAAAATGGCGGCGGTGCGTGTATGATCAGTACGCGAATGTGCTACTCGGGCCTTGTTAAAGTAAAAAAGTAACATCGTAAACATCACTGTGTAAACATGCCGAGCTGTTGTTCCATTCCACAGTGTAAAAATATCACAAAAGATGGGTATCATTTATTTTGGTAAGGAGAAGATATTTATTTATACTTCGAAGTTACAATATTTTAAGATTATGTAAGTAAACAATATAAATATTGTAGATTTCCATTAAATCGCCCGGATATTTTACAACTGTAGATTGCAGCAATTGGAAGAGACGATTTTTAATCTACAAAATACAGCTTAATATGCAGTACACATTTTCAAGAAAATGATTTTATGAAAAGACCCAATGCAAGTGGTGTCCGGTTGAATAATCTTGCTGTGCCTTTAATATTTTGTGCTCCTATTTCTGCGGATGTAACTGCTTCTGCAATTGAGACTCCGTCAATTGAATTCAATACTACTCTTGCTTCTACATCTGCTGTGGTGCCAGAAATCAAATGGAAAAGTATTTTTATAATTGTGCTGGTTTTGACATAGAAAATGATATACAATTTAAATTGACATGGGCAAAGAAACAAACTTGTAATAATTGGCATTCTACTATTGATAGTACAGATTCTGATAATAATAACAATTTCTTTATTGACGCTGATAATGAAGAATTATATTATAATATCAATATAAATGATCATAATTTCCTTCAACAAAACATTTTATATTATATAGCAAAGTTTATGGTAAAAAAAACTTATACTCCAGTTAACATCTAAAGGTTGCATTGCCAACATCACAACAGAAGTCGGTGATAGACAATATAATAGTTCTTACACAATATTAATGAACAAAAAATAAAGGAAGTTTAATGTACGCATCTAATCATGTGTACAAAATTGTTAATGCAACCGAAATAGAATTTCGTCAGTCATTACAAGGGAAACAATTACTAAATAAAACNGCATATTCTCAGATCATGTCGCGAGTAACACGCAGATATTCATTAAATAATGATGTATTTCCTAACAATGATGATTGCTACGAACCCAGTCAGAAATACCTTGTCGAATCGACGTCGATTCGACGTCGATTATACTAGTCGATCGACGGTTGAAATTTGTAGTCGATTCGACTTAAAAATGGACACGAATTTCGACCAATTATTGACAAGTCGATTTGATATCGATATTATGTGCTATATATTCA
>NW_018020998.1:0-1813 GCF_002006095.1 Pseudomyrmex gracilis | reverse complement strand
TTTTTAAGTCGAATCGACTACAAATTTCAACCGTCGATCGACTAGTATAATCGACGTCGAATCGACGTCGATTCGACAAGGTATTTCTGACTGGGGAAGGATTTGAAATAGGAATAGATACGCCACATTGATCATGTTCAGCAGACTGAGCAGATTAGTGAGCGCTTAGTGATTCTTCAATATGATTGGTTTTTACACTTAGATCCAGAAAAAATCTAAAGGCAAGATTCAATCATATTAAAGAATCACTAAGCGTTCACTGATCTGCTCAGTCTTCTGAACGTGGCCATTGTCTACAATTAATAACTATAATTTGTCGAAAATATTTAACAATAAGACTATATTCATATTCCAAATTTTTAACTAAAGATGTCATCAATCCTGTAAGTAAACGGCAAAAATTATCCAAATTAATATTATTTAATAATACCGAATATTTGTACTTCATATTTACTGTATTGCTATTTGCTTAATTAAATGTATATTTTACTATAATGTTACTGTTTTATTATTACATATATTATACATATAAACAACAACATTGAAGTCCAGAACGTAACAATACCATAAAAGAACGATATACCATATTTCATATACTAACGGAAGCAGCCATTTTGTTGTAGGTTGTCATGGCCGAAACCGGATATCCTGCCAGCCTCACCTTGTTTGCCGAAGTTAGCGATCTAGTAGTACCAGAGAGAAACCTGAGAGCGGCCATCCTATTGTAATTTTTTACGACGGTTTGAGACGCTGATTTTAGGCTAGTATTACATTTGTCGTACGACAAAGATTTTAAGTATATTGATTGGCTATCAAATACAGTTCTTTATAAAACTTTATCTGATAACCAATCAACATACTTAAAATCTTTGTCGTACGGCAAATGTAATATTAGCCTTAGCCGTATTTCCACAAAAGTGGAACTCAAAGACCGTTCTCCATGAAACTCAAGTCGCAGGTCTCGTGGAATTGATCAATCACGTTGGTCGATTGGCTGATTTGACTCTGCAATTGGTCAATTCCACGAAATGCTTCTTGCGTTTAATGAAGACGGCCTTTGAGTTCCACTTTTGTGGAAATACGGCTAAAACNAGCGGCTGAAACCGTCGTAAAAAATTACAATAGGATGGCCGCTCTCAGATTTCTCTCTGGTAGTAGTATAGCACAGACTTCTATATACTACACTAGACCGCTAGCTCGCGTGATCTCAGCGTAGATAATGGTCGCGTTCAGCAGATTTCAACAGTTGCAAAGCAATTGAGCAAACGATCAGTGAACGCTTAGTGATATAGATCATGCTTAATAAACGGTCTTGAGCTTCAGATCTGTATAACATGTCACGTGACCCTACATTGTTTTTTAATAAAGCCTAAACATAACCTCTCAGTGTGTTTATTCATAATAAATTAAACAATAGAAAACAAAATATTATCAAATTATAAAAAAATGAAGTGTTATAATTTACAATTTGCAATGGACAATTTAAATGTGATTGTTTTATTTGCTATGAATAATGGCAAAAACGACATTATACATTTTGAAGTTTTCAGAACTCATTTTCTCTTACATACAAATCAAAATTATCCGTGTTTACATTTTTTATATGTGTGCCGCCATATTCTTTTACAACATGTTACGTTTAGGTAGCAGAGAAAAACTTCGATGGAAAAATTAACGTCCGTTCCCTAAACATATTGAGTAGCGGCATATATATAATACTCCTATATTGCTAGTACCAGAGAGAAACCTGAGAGCGGCCATGCCATTGTAGTTTTTTAGGGTGACGTCCATTTGACCACGGTACAATTGGACA
>NW_018020997.1:97493-112070 GCF_002006095.1 Pseudomyrmex gracilis | reverse complement strand
ATTAGCCTTAACTTTCTCTCCGGGAGTGGTCCATATATGGACCAGCACTCCGAGTGGCGACTTGTCATAAGAAGTTCATTCATTTAAGTCATGAAATTCAGCTAAAATGCGAGGTCAATTTTAAAGGAAAAATCCCCGGAGCGAAAAGGTTAATAACGACTCAAGATTGCCGCGTGAATCGCACGCAAAAACTCGCCCCCGCTTCGTCTCTACTTTGATCACAAGATTTTTGCCGCTGCTTTTTGTGTTGTGTCTCTCGCCAGGAAAATTCTGACAGTCTTCAGCGAACCTTAAGCGCCCTGAACGCGTTTTGAGAAAGCTCGCCAAGTACACGTGAGTACAGTAATGTGCCTGCTTTGCTTTAGCGCTAGATATTTTCTCTTACATTTCGGTGTTGTCGCTAATCTGAGTTTGCATTCGCGCGCCTGCTTTTCGATAACCCCCTTGGGTGTGTTTTAGAGTCAACTACTTACTACTTACGCCGCCTCAACTACTAAGATCACGCCTTGAGGTGCGTTCTAATTTCCGAGACCTTGCGCGACCTTACTTTATCGTGATCTGGCGCACCGCTTTGTGACATCTGACTGTTACATGAGCTTGCTTGCGTACCTTAACAACTTTACGCTTTTTGTAATTGCTATACCGAATGCTTTGCGTGGAATTGTGAAATGTAAATAAGCTTTCGGCGATGTTTATTACTAGTTCGTCTATGTGTTAAATTCGGCTACGCAATTTAGATTTCTTAATTGATTCTATTAATTTGTTACTATTGTTATTAATTTTAATAATTATTTTTTATTGATATTCTAAAGTTTGTCAATGATATTAATACGTTGTTATTGTTAATCTTTTTAGTCAATTTTAGTAATTCTTTTTTTTATTGTTATTTCTTTTGTCAATCACATTACCGTTTTGTTCTCTATTATTCAATTGGTCAGCTTTACTATTTTTTTCTTATTATTATTCACTGTGGTAAGCATTAACTTTAATCCATTGTTATTTTACTATCTTTCTCTTATTATTATTTACTTTGTTACCTATCAGCTTTAATAAATTGTTACATTTGCATTGGATTCGACGTGTTTTGTATTTTGGCTAATGCAGGCGAGTACCATCAGTACGGCTTGTTTTAAACCCAGCCCCTCTCCGTTAGGCCAGAGCTAGCCGGCCCATTGCGTTGACCAACGCATATTTGATGCGGAAACGCATCTGGAGCCCTAAAATAAAATCTCTAGAATTCGTCGAGTCTGCGTGATGACTTGCTTCTGAATCTCCCATTTTCTATCCTGAGCCCGCAAATTCGTGCGAGCTTCAACCTGTCGTCCGAACCGATCCCGTCTCAGGCGGAGCGGCGCGCGAAATTGCTCAGAAGAAGCAAAAATTGCTGCAATATATATATATATATATATATGTATATATACAGTATTCTCCATAAGTTTGGGAACACTTTACATTTTACAGGCAAACAATTGCATGGCAGCGATCTGTGCATGTTTTTGGTTTAGATACATTGTAAGACGTCTGAAATAATGATAAACATTTTTATCTAAGACACTTATAAGCTTGTATATGCTACAAATATATCGGACAATCATTTTGTGGCATCAAAGGACTCAGAGGTGAATTTCGCGCGCTAGTTTATTGTTTGTCTACTTGTTTTGCGATTATTTATTTCCCAGCAAACAATTTGTGAGATGTCGTGGTTTTGTCGCCAATTGCCGGCGAAATTTGTAGACCAAATCCATATCCATCTGTGTCCTCTTTAAGATATGGTTTGGCGACATGTAAGATGTCAAATTAAAACCAAAATTATAACAGGTTTGCCACTAGCAAAACAAAGCCAAAGTGACGCACCAAATCAAGAACAGATTTAGTCATCGTCTATTGGTGCCAAAATCGCGCCACACACATCATATCTGTTACCAGAACTGTCAACAAAACAGTAGCAAATACAGACCAAATCTGTCGTCAGAAGCGCCAACAAATTATTAAAAAAGACGCAGATCAAATCTGTCACTTCAAACCCCAAGTGGAATTACTTACTGAAAATAAAAAGAAAACCAATTGCAGCATATTGCCTTGTTGGAAGAGAATTTTTTTTATTTCGAGATTTCACTCGAAGTAATTTCTGGAAGCCTGATGATTCAGCTCGTCAATCAACCAACGAACTCTATTGAAAGGGATAGGACCTAAACAAATCCTAATGTGATAGCGGGATTTGAACTCAAGACCTTCATATTTGCAGCACTTAGTTTGCGAGACCTTGTTTCTTACTAACATATAATTATTTTTATCTACTTATTCTCAAGCTATGCTACATTTTATTTAATATTTATTTAAATTAGTATTTTACTAAAAATGTTACAATGCAATGTACCTGCAACAATAAATAAAAATTTCTTCAAAGAACAAATGAATTTTGGCTATTAAAGCAATAACACTGTTGTTGGAGTGTATATATTTAAATCCGTGTATTAACACTTAGATAGCATAAACGCTTTTGACCTTGTATTAGGTCCTTTTTAAATGCATTTCTACAATGAATTAACGTATAAATACAATTAATAAAATGCAATTAATGAAATTAATACAATAAATAAAATTTAAAAAATAATTTAAAATTGCAGAATAAATATAATATACAAAGTCACTTACATATTTCTTAGAAAAAATACGTCGCTCAATGCTGATCGAGAATATCCGCACTAGCCATCCCGACCAACACTTTACAAAGGTGAAATCGCGACTGAGAAACAGTGTATGTATAATGATAGAAATCAAATTTACGAATAACATATCAATTTATAATGTCTTATCGACAAACGGTAAATAGGAATTATCTAAATTTTCCGTGTCGCACTGTAAATTAAGTCCGCAGACTTGACTTCTTATATGTAGCATTTCTGATACCAACCTTTTGCTGTATGATCTCTCAAAATCCAATATTTCTACCTTGTCCCACTCAAAATCATGTGAGTAACGCAATCTGTGTTCAGTTATTACAGATTTTTGAGTGGAATTTCTATTGATGTGACTTTTATGTTCCTTAATTCTGGCCTGTAACATTCTGCCAGTTTGTCCTACATACGAGGCTTCACATTCACGGCAATTGATCTTATATACTACGGAAGTAGTATATAAGATCCGTAGTATTTTCGTAGTATATAAGATCAATTGCTGTGAATGTGAAGCCTCGTATGTAGGACAAACTGGCAGAATGTTACAGGCCAGACTTAAGAAACATAAAAGTCACATCAATAAAAATTCCACTCAAAAATCTGTAATAACTGAACACAGATTGCANTACTCACATGATTTTGAGTGGGACAAGGTAGAAATATTGGATTTTGAGAGATCATACAGCAAAAGGTTGGTATCAGAAATGCTACATATAAGAAGTCAAGTCTGCGGACTTAATTTACAGTGCGACACGGAAAATTTAGATAATTCCTATTTACCGTTTGTCGATAAGACATTATAAATTAATATGTTATTCGTAAATTTGATTTCTATCATTATACACACGCTGTTTCTCAGTCGCGATTTCACCTTTGTAAAGTGTTGGTCGGGATGGCTAGTGCGGATATCCTTGATCAACATTGAGCGACGTTTTCTATCTAAGAAATTTAAATGCATTTGAAAAGGACCTAATACAAGGGTCGGAAGCATTCATGCTATTATACTATTAATTGTTAATAAACGGATTTTAATATATACACTCCAACAACAGTGTTACTGCTTCAATAGCCAAAATTCATTTTTATTTTGAATAAAGTAAAAAAGTACACTCTCTACGCATCGCTCGCTATCTGTCCTATTCTACTATTACCACGCATGCGTGTAAAGCGTTCCATACAGAACGTTTTTTTCGACAGTACAAAATGAGACGACATGGCGCGGAAGATTAAAACTAAATTACACTTAACATGAGCCTATGATGCTTAACGTCAATAGGGACTTGGCTCTGATCCAAAAGTATTTTGTATCATATTTTGCAAAGATTGATTGAACCGTATGCCAAATATCGTGATACTACAATTATGTTTGCGAATAATTGATATCTCAAGATTCCATAATTATTGCCATATTTTATCAAGTTCCCGTCGGTTCCTAGACTTAAAAATAGGTTTCTGTGTGATGTGTGTGGTCTGTCTTTAGTTTTTGGTGCAGCCGTACCAAATTTTTTTGCATTAAATATTTTTTATTTTGAATTTAGTTCCACATGGGTTTTTGAGTTTTTACACATAACAAAATTTATAAATTTGTAATTCGACATAGTTTAAGACTTTCTATGCAAAGCTATTTTTACAGTTTTTTAATATTTTATTTTTTAACAATGTAGAAACGTACAAGATTTACTTGGCGCTACTTTCTGATATCATTTCTTTTGTAAAATAGGTTTTATTTTGTAGAAGAAGAGTTTTTATGTAGTACATTAATATAGTAATACTTAATAGTAATATAGTAGTATTTTTTCTAGAGATACGAGTTGCGTGTGTACTTGGCTTTTTTTATCTTTTTTTGAAAAAGGTAATTTTTTCGGGATATCATACATTTTTGTGGAATATTTTTTTGACACTTCTTTCATTACAATGTAGTTCTATATAATAACAATAATACATGTAACAAAGTACTTGCATCTTTTTTAATTACTTAAATGCAATCTTTTTGTTACTCGCGACAATGCAACATAAATTTGGCCAGGACTAAATACAGAAGTACCTATATTCATAATAACATTGGACAAACTCCATCCTTGGCTTTTATAAACAGTGATTCCATAACTCAAAGACAAGAAAAAGAAAAATACATTGTTTCCTAATAACATAAGCTTTCATAACATTTTCTATCAGCTGAAACTTGACATTTACTTTCTTAATTGAAAATTCTAAACTTGAAGACAAGTCAAGTTTTATCTTTTTTACATACTCACTATTTGAAATATTTCTAATAACAAAAACTACTGCGTACTTATTGTACCGTTTACAAGGCCCAAACTAGCATCAATATCACATCTTATCATAACTTTTGCTCCGACTGTAATAATAATTGTTTTCGAAAGTCCGACTGTTCTCAGAGGTAACATCTTCAATATTCAACAATACTTAAAAATTATTTTTTACAAATGGAGTACATTCTATTGTATTTTCCATAAGTAATATTATTTTTTTCTCCTTAATACGATGTAACAGTGCCGCAGTAAAACCGTCACACATACGACAAGTAGGCGATAAACATATGGTATTCAATAAACAGTTATAAATAATATCACATAATTTGTTTAATTTTGATTTCACAGAAACACTTGAAAAAAATACTTTTTTTTCTAAAGAATCTCACACTTAGACGCAGTCACTAAACTAATACGAATTCTTGAAAATACTTCACGATAAGTGTTATCGTCTTGCTGTCGCATATTGATTGTCAGTTCATCATAGTCAAACAATGTAATCCATAGGTTAATAGCTTCTATAAACCCAAGATATTTCTTAACTGTTTTTTTTGATAAGCGTATAAAAGCAGGATAATCATGTACAGAAGGTAATTGAAGTAAATTTTTAAGTAGAACAACGTGCTCTTGACCAAACTAACCGTTATCACAATTAGTAATGTCAAATATTTAAAACAATCGAAGATGTATGTACAAGGTATTGCATTTACATACAGATCAGTGTGACGGATTGCCTACTATTCCACTAGCAGGCGCGCACGTCCGAGCGTGTACTTCAAGTTTTCACCGATATGATTTAGGGATGCCAATAAAAAATCGATCTTTCAAAGATCNATATTTTTCATTACGATTTTCGATTTTTTAAATCGATGTTCAAGATTTAGATCGATTCAAAGATTGAGTTTTAACGGAAGAGATTATAGATCGAATTTTACTCTTTATATATCATTTTTATAGCATAAAATTATTACGTATAATTGTTAATAATAAGCCAGGTTAGTTGAAGGATAATATACTTGTATACTCTCGTACTTCTGATGTTGGCTTTCCAGTAACGAGAAGTTATATGAATATAAGCTATAATTAATAGTCGTATTCCAGCAATACATGACAGATAGTACATTTCATGTACTACCCATTGATAGCCTGTAGAGTTACATATTTCGTATTGTGATTTGTTGCTCTTCTATGAAATGGCCAATCTCACCTAATTTTCCCCCACTGCCATTTTACCACCACAGTTTCCTTGTGCAAGTTGGAACATGCACTGATTAACGGCTGCTAGGTTATAAGTAGTACAAATCATTGTTTTCAATAGAATAGTTATCCATTATAGTTATATAACAGAAACAGATTGTCAGAAGAAAGACTGTACAAGTTACTTTTTCTTAAATTATTAGATAATCATTTTTGGAACATGTAATTTATCATTTCAACTACAATATAAAGATGCCAATTTTTGTCCAAAAAATCGATTCGAATCTTTGTGCAAAGAATCGATTTGTAAAAAGATCGAACGTAAAAGATCAATTCTCATGAGATCGATTCGGTATAAAGAAAAGAATTTCAAAATTGATTCTAAACTTTTTAAAGTGCAAAACACAAATAAAAATCTGTTTGATACCATAGTGTAAGATAATTAATAATAATTTTAATAATGAAGAATAATAAATTAACTAATAAAAATTAATTCGAAAAACTTTATTTAAATACAAATGTAAATACATATTATATTATTAGTAAATACAGTCAAACCTCGATAACTCGAACTTCTATAACTCGAAAACCTATATAAGACGAAAATTTTGTTCATTTCCTTCCGCTCCGCGGAAAGGATAAAGGCGCTTCGATAAGTCAAAACCTCTACAACTCAAAGATTTTGGCTCTTCCCTTGAGATTCGAGTTATCAAGGTTCGACTGTACATATTATGAAGAAATACATAGTATATTATTTTACATATATATATTTTTCACATTAAATGTACAAGGATGCCGATTTTTTCCCAAAGAATCGATTTTTTGAATTGATTCGAATCTTTGTGCAAAGAATCGACTTGTAAAAAGATCCAGCGTAACAGATCGATTCTCATGAGATCCATTCGTTATAAAGAAAAAAATTTCGAAACTGATTCTACTGTACTGTAGTACTGTAGTACTACATTACAGTACTACATTTAATGTAAAAAATATATATGTAAAATAATATACTATGTATTTCCACATAATATGTATTTACTACTATGTATTTACTAATAATATAATATGTATGTACACTTGTATTCAAATAAAGTTTTTTGACTTAAAAAATTTTCATTATTTAATTTATTACTTCTTTATTATTAAAATTAGTATTAATTATCTTACACTATGGTATCAAACAGATTTTTATTTGTGTTTTGCACTTTAAAAAGTTTAGAATCAATTTCGAAATTCTTTTCTTTATAACGAATCGATTTCATGAGAATCGATCTTTTACGCTCGATCTTTTTACGAATCGATTCTTTGCACAAAGATTTAAATCGATTCAAAAAATTGATTCTTTGGAAAAAAAAAATCGGCATCCTTAATATGGTTAAGTTTTTTGCAAGAATTATTTTAACGTAATATTCAAAAATATGAAAAATAAAAATATGAAAAAGCATGATAGACATAAGCGGATTAATTTAAAAAAATAAGTAAGTATGTAAAAAAAGAAACAAACTTTTTTTCCTAGAATTTTGTAATCTCTTTTTAACGTTGGAATCTTTTTGACAGAAGGTAGAAATTTCAAAAAGATAATATTTAATTATATATTGTAATCAACTCTTCGAGAACAAATCTTTGAAAGCAAAGTAGAAAATAAGGCCGATACGAGCAGTGAGAACTGGTTGGTCGTGTTCAAATAAAGACTTTATTTAATATAATTTACAAACGTTTCGGTCCCATCAATATTGGACCTTCTTCAGTGTATAAAGGTTTGATCTAATAATATAAAAAAATTAATAAAATAATAATAATAAATGGAAAACGCGCAATTTGTACATTAAAGAATTATAAACATAATATTTCACTCACTTAGTAAGCTTAAACACAGTACATAGTTTGTTATTATTCTTGAACGACAAGTTCTGTTGACATTTTATGTTTTCTGCGTAGTGATGTAGCGTGTTTAAGCTTACTAAGTGAGTGAAATATTATGTTTATAATTCTTTAATGTACAAATTGCGCGTTTTCCATTTATTATTATTATTTTATTAATTTTTTTATATTATTAGATCAAACCTTTATACACTGAAGAAGGTCCAATATTGATGGGACCGAAACGTTTGTAAATTATATTAAATAAAGTCTTTATTTGAACACGACCAACCGGTTCTCACTGCTCGTATCGGCCTTATTTTCTACTTTGAACTTTTCACGAGCGATTTATTGATTTCTTTGAAAGCAAATATTAGTGTTTTAACATATAAATATTCTAAGTATAAGAAGAAATTCCGAGCCAAATGATAGCAGTATGCCAGTATGTACGCAGATTTAATCAGCACTTTGCAGCAGATTCTACTCAGTTGTCATTATAGTGAGTGAATTATGTAGGCATGATATGTAAAAAAAACAACACAGCAAAAATATAGAAATAAATGAAGAATGAAATGACAATTGCACGTTATGCTTCAAATTTGCTACTTTGTTTTGAGCAAGTTCTGCTTGATTGATGCAATAATATTTGCATCACGGCATGACACACTTATATTCTCTTTTTTTCTGTTTTCCTGTCAACACTAGTTGAAATAACAGATTATGTTTGAATGCTAGTTACGTTGTATTGGCATAATGTGTTATTGCAGACTTTGCAAAATATGTTCATTCAGTTTTGGTTATCTGCGAACATAACTCGGAAATTCTTGTAGTATATTTACATACCTCTGAAACTTACGTCCGACGCGATTTTTTTTTTTTTTTATTAATTTAAATGTTGCCCCCTCCGGGGGTGCGCCACCTTGTCGTGGTGGAGGGGCTTGAGTGCCGTGCTGATCCGTGGAGCTATGCCGGCAGGAACTTTGGTTCCTGGCAGAGTCACCCTTGCCGGGCAGGTCCACGGGGAGCGGCCAGACCAAGAGCGCACCCGGGCTCGTCAGCTCTGTGTGGGCAGCCGGCCTAGGAGAAGGAAAACTCCAAAATCAAACCACTACTTCTGATGCCCAATGATGAACAGTTCAGAAGAAGAGTTTGACGTACATAGAGTGATTGGACACTCAAGGCCCGGCGTGGGGGTGTTGCCGTCCCAGGCATGTTGTCATCGCGCCATGGGCTAACCACTGCCTGCACCGCAGGGACAGTGGCGGAATCCACTACTGCGAATGCGCGCTGCGACGTGCTCGCGCTTGGTGCGCGACGTATGTTTGAGGCGACGGTCTCCCTCACTGGGGGTAGCGCTGTTGGCGCCCCTCCCGGGGGAGAGAAAAAGAAGAAGCCGGCGTTCTCGCTCTCCAGCATTTGCTGGCGTGTCCGGGTCCCCACCATTCGGGGATTCGGACATGGAGGTGCAGGAGGACGCCTCTACACCGGCCCCCAGCACGAGTGGGGGCGTCAAGCAAACGGGAAAACCGCCGACCGCCGCCGAGTTCTTCGGCATTGTTGCAGCCGAGGAGCGTGCCTTGGCTGCAAGGCGAGCGGAGGCGGTCCTTGAGATGGGGGACGAATGCTGGAGCGACACCGCTCAGCTGCCGTCCTCCAGACTCCCGTGTCCGGTTGCCTCCGCGGCAGAGATGGTGCAAAAGACGCACACAGCCGCGGAGGCCGTGATGAAAGTGGCCACCACGTCCAAAAATCTTCACGGTAGATACGTGAAGATCCTGAAGGACGTGGCGGCCACAATAAAAAGATTAGGCAAGGGCATTGTTGCCCTCGCTTATCTGCCGGGGGAGGCACCGAGGCCGGAGCTGGCCAGGCCTGGCGTGCTCGTGGATGAGCGCGTCAAGACCATGGAAGAGAAGCTCCGGCTTAGCAAGGAGGCGGGGAGGCTTATGGCCTCCAAATACAATAAGACGCGGGAGATGCTCGGCGCCGCCTACGCAAAGAGAGTTTCCCTGGTAGGCGCGTCGAGAAAAGAGGTGGTGGACTGCGGGACGCAGGTCGGTGGGCCTGTGCTTGTCCCGCAGGCGACCGCGGCGCCGACCCCGCCGCCGAAGACGGACTCTCGGGGGGTCCAAACAGAGAGGGGGGCGAATGAGCCCCTAAGAGAAGACTTTCTGGACCTTCCGGAGGAGAGGTGTGTCCGTCTGCTGGCGGACAGAATCGGGGATGCCATGGAGGGGCAAATCTTCTCTCTAATTAGGAGAAAGCTCGCCCCTCAATCTTCGAGCGCGCCTGCCGCCGTACCCGCCCCGACCACCTGGGCCACAGTTGTGGGGCGCAAGGCGCGGAGAAAGGAGAAGGAGGTTCCTTCCCCTGAAGAGAAACGTCGCCCTCCCGCGGCTTCCGTGGGCGCAAATCAGCGCTCCGGGGGAGCGGAGAAGGTCAAACTCGGCAGGCTCCCTAGCGTGGCTGCCGTCCTCCTTACCGTGGAAGAGGGCGGCAGTTATGCCAAAGTTATGAGAAAGGCGGCGGTCGCCGTCGATTTGAAGGAGGCCGGTATTTCCGGCCTCCGGATAAAGAGGGCGGCCAACGGAGGCATGCCTTTCCAGGTACCCGGGCCTGGAGGAGCGGAGAAGGCCGACGCCCTCGTTGAGAGAGCGTCGAAAGTGTTTGAGGGTGCAGAAGGGGTGAAATTCACCCGTCCCGTAAAGCACGCGGAAGTTCGCGTGCGGGACGTGGTGCCCCCCCTCTCCGCGGAGGACATTGCCGCCGCATTAGCGGCGGCAGGTAATTGCCAGCCCAGTAAGGTTCGCACTGGGCTGGTTCGCTCCTCCCCCGTCGGGTACGGGACTTTGTGGGCCCGTATGCCCCTAAGGGCGGCCCGGCGGGTAGTGAGAGCGATGCGTATCGAGATAGGGTGGTTTAGTCTCCCCGTCGAGGCGCTGGTAGCACGGCGAATGCAGTGCTATCGGTGCTTCGAGTACGGCCACGTGGCACGCAAATGCTCCGGTGTAGACCGGAGCAGGGAGTGCTACCGCTGCGAGGAGAATGGCCACCTTGCCATCACATGCGGGGCTGCCCCTAAGTGCACTCTATGTGCGAGCCGGGGGCAGCCAGCGAACCACCGGATGGGCGGCGCAAGTTGCGCTCCCATCCCGAAAAGAAACAGCCAGCAGGCGGAGCGCCGGAGTTCCGGCGCCTTCGCTGCCACCCGGTGTCAAGGAGGGCGAGGAGGTGGCGATGCTTGACCCCACCCCGAAGAAGAGGAGAAAGCGGCGGGCCCGAAGTGCCGGGACCGGCGAGGACTCCTCCGGATGGGAGGAAGATGGGGAGGGGGTTTATCTCCTCTCCCCGGGGGAGAGCTTGGCCCGGCTGTGGCCGGAGGAAGGCGAGGGACGGGAGGACGTTCCTCTCCCATCCGCCTTCTCTGAGAGCACAAAGCCCGCCGCGGGAGAAAGGGGGGAGGCCACTGAGACCTCCGCTTCTAGTAAAAGGCCCTCCGGTCTCCGGAGAGAGCCGGAAACCGGAGAAAAGGGGGGGTGGGGACGGCGCGGTGCCTCCCCCTCTTCCCAGAAGGAGTTTGGCCGGGGCCAGAGTCCGCAAGGTTGCTGGGCCCCGGACATCCAAGAGTGCGGCGCAAAAAGCGCCGGGTTCAGGGGGAAGCTCTACTAAGGAACCCTCCCCCAAGCGGCAGAGGAGAGGCGAGTCAGCCTCCTCTCCAACTGGAAGACAAAAGCCGGGACCTAAGTCCTCCAAGTCGAGCAAATAGGTTCGGCTTGGGGGCAGTTTCCGTGCTCGGGGTGGAAGGGTCACGGCTCGGGCGTGACCCCTGGACCTAGCGTTTGTCAAGGGGCTGCTTGGTCGCGGGTAGGGGATACAAAAGTATTTTATTGACCCCTCCTGACTTCGGTCACGGAGGGCGGGGACTTGGTTGGCAAGTTGGGGAACTTGCCGCGCCATTGCACAAGTCCCCAGAGAGGGGCGGCTTGAGGAGGGCTATGGCCCCCTCCTCCTGCCGCAACCCTAAAGGCGACGGCGATAAGGGGCGTTGTCCTTTGTGGACATGTCTTGGACTTGGGGGGGCCTGGAGATGTAATAGTCTTTTGGCTGCCACAGGCTCCCTCAGTTAGTCCGGTGGAGGCCATTGAGGGGTTTTAGTGGGTGCAAGTCCCACACTCTCCGCCCAAATCCCTACAGGGCGGGGGTGCATAACGCATTTCTCCTTATTAAAAAAAAAAAAAAGTTTAAATGTTGCAAAAACTTTGTAAAATTTCATGGAGATTTATTCAATATTCTAAATTAAGAAAATAACATTAATTTTGATATTTTTTAGGTTTTATTTATTTTATTATAGCAAAAAACATGTAAAATAAAAAACTCTTAAAAATTGATACTTTTAACCAAATTAATAAAATGAAGTAAATCCAATAAAAAAATGACAGTTTAACCATTGTAAAATTTCATGAAAACATGACATAAAAAAAGAAAAATTGTTTTATTTTTTTACGCACTTACTTATCGTTTTTAATTAATCCGCTTATGTCTATTATGTTTTTTTCATATTTATATTTTTGAATCTTTTGTTAAAATAATTCATTGAAAAAACCTAGCCATATCGGTAAGACTTGAAGTACACGCTCGGACGTGCGCGCCTGCCAGTGGAACAGTCCATTGCACTGACATGTATGTAAATGTAACACCCTGTACATTAAAGTCAAACTAGATATCATTGACACATTATCAGGTATAATGAGAATAACCTCTTTGAGGTCTGCACGTAAAACTTTTAATACATGAGTAGATAATTATTTATATATAAGAGTAGAATCTAAACAAGCGATTGGAGTTCAACAAGCAATTGAAATAATAAAAATGAATTGTCAAACCATCTACGTTAAACGCTGCAATACCAGTAAAAGCTGCTATAGCAGTATTTTTGTTGAGATCTTGTTATCTATCATTTGATGGTTTTACTTAAGAAGCTTTTTCCAGTTCCACCTTCTCCGCTAACATATAATCGTAAAAATAATTTATCCGATCTTACAGTGCTAACAACTCTATTAAACACTATTTTTTTATCTGTATTTAATTTTGATATCATATCAGATACATCGATTTTTTTTGTCTATTTTCTCACCAAGATGTTTAAAATCTTGTATTGCTTCACCAGTTTCTATGTTTTAAATATTTATTAGATTTTCTGGATTATTTATATCTTGTTTTTTTATTTTATCATCATATTCTTAAATCAACTGTTTTGCAGTTTCAAACGCTTTTTGTAATTCTTTTAATTTTTTATGGTATTGCTTCTATTAAAGATCATTTTACTTTGTGAAATGATTCTGTGTATGTGTTACATTTTGTAAGTTCTTCTCATTTTTGCCATGGTTTAAACACTGTTAGTAATAATGCAAAGAAATAGTTCTTCGGTTGTACATCACATCATTATTGGATTTTAACATATTTGTAATGATTGATAAGATATTCACATTTACGTCGTTCAAGATAAAGACCATTACCTATTTTGTAATTTTCGACATTCTTATTTTTCGGTTTACTTTTTGTGATGTCGTATCACTGTACAAACTCATAAAAAGACACGTTTTCCAATTCTTTTGGTCTATCTAAATAACGATTGTCTATCAAAGATAGGCAAAATATGTCCGTAGAATTAGTGTCAAGTTCTTCAATCTCTTTGCGGCTTTATAATTTTTTATATCGTATTAGATTAACATCTAGCAATCTAATAGTCATATTTTCGGTCCGTTCCGTATAAAAGAATACCTAATAAGCTTTGTATCAGCTTTGAGAGCCCCACATTTTCTATTATGCATAAATCGCAAAGCAATATTCCAAAGATAACTTCCGAATGATTTGTTTTGAGTATTTCTGCTATCAATAACACAGGCCCACAAAAAAATGGTCTGAACTCGAAATGAAAAACATATTTTTTTACATATTTTGAATCCAAATTTGAGGTCAGAATAGAAGGTTTTCCAGATCGATCTTCTTTAAATTGCATTTAATCATCAGAAAATCTTGAAAACCAGGGAAAAGCATTCAGATAATCTCGTTAGGATGAGCCTTTTGTTGTCAAGTAAACCACATACTCAAGCTCATTACATAGACAGGCAAACAAGTAAGCCTTCTATTTTCCAGTAACCTAGGTACCTCAAATTAGTTACAACCGAAACAGGCAATTGTTAGGGTAACCCTTTTGTTGTCAAGTAACTCAAGTATACCAAGCCAGCTACACCAAAAGCAGACAATAAAGTGAACCTTTTGTCGTCAAGTAAACCACTTATCTCGTACTTTATTTGTGTAAGTAGTTTATTTAAAATTTTGCTCGTTTACTCTTTTTTTCTCGAAAGATGTGCGTAAGAGATATTTTTTACATTTGTTTCTTTTTGTAGTGATGTCTCGGGCGTGTTCCGTTTGACCACAGTACGATTCGACACCAAATTATTGGACACAGATTTATTCGACACCGTACGATTTGACACCAAATTATTCGACACCGTACGATTCGACACGAAATTATTCGACACCGTACGATACGACACCAGATTATT
>NW_018020997.1:93164-97063 GCF_002006095.1 Pseudomyrmex gracilis | reverse complement strand
ACGGTGTCGAATAATTTCGTGTCGAATAAATCTGTGTCAAATCGAGCGGTGTCGAATCGTACTGTGGTCAATAGAGTATCACCCGATGTCTCTTCTCAACGTCCAGCAGAAGTCCGTCATCATATTTATGTCCCATCGTCCTTGATATCGTCTTTCCATCTCCTTAATATCTTAATAAAATCGTTCACCTTGTTCTTCACTGAAGTCTTCAAGATTTTCAGGGAAGTAGTCAAGAGAAAGTGTAATTTCAGATTTATGAGAGTAGTGTAATTGTGAGAGTTCTAACCCACACACAGGAGCTTCAAGAGTGGCGCAAAGGATGACGTCACAGGGAAAAGTGACGTCACAATTACGTCACGTGGTATGACGTCACGCGACGATGACGTTACAAAACGTGACGTCACGCGGCGGCAATATAGCGTCGGACTCCCAACAACCGCAATTACGTAACGCGGAAATGACGTTATAAGAAGTGACGTCGCGCGGCGGCAATATGGCGGAGGACCCCGGCAATATGGTGATTTTTAAGGTATGTGTGTATACATGGTGTCTGACAACAAACTATAAAGCCGACGTGTGTATGTATATCGAGTTATTCTAAACAGAAAAGTTATTTACCATTTTGCAAACTTTGCAATAGTTATTGACATATGATATAATAAATGTGAGCCAATGAGAGCGCGGGAAGCGATGATCGGACTATATAAGCGTGCACAATTATTAGATCTACTCCTTGCTCGCCGCTGCTCGCTGCGTACCGCCGAATAGCACCCGATTGCAAGAAACTGAGTCGTACCGCGCTTGTTTGTTTACTCCGTCTCTCGTTACTAAGACATTACATGAGAAAAGCCATTTTTCTTTTTATCTGATAATCGTGCACGTCTAGAGTCCAATCATCGCTCCCCGCGCCCTCATTGGCTCACATATATTAGTTCATATCTCAAGAAATATTGCGAATTATGCAAAATGGTAAATAACTTTTCTGTTCAGAATGACCTGATCTACCTACACACGTCGGCTTTATTGTTCGTTGTCAGACACTCTGTATATATATATATATATATATATATATATATATATATATATATATGTGAAATGTTTTTTATATGTAAGATAAGAGAGAGGTTTTGTTTACAATGACACATGCCACAACGTTATGTAAAAAAAATTGCATTTTTTCTACGCAGTTATTTTTATGTATTTTGTATATATGTATTCTGTATTTACTACGATACGTGTCACGGTGTTATACAGTCTAAATCTGCATAGTCGCATCTTTTGGCGATAAGCCTACGCGCAAAGTTGCAGGTGTAGTGATAAAGAGCAAAGATAAAATATGTTATATTTAGATTTTATTCAGAATGCAGTAATTCCACGCATCATTACAAAGTATATTATATACATACTACATACATGCACAATATATTCTTTACACGCGTGTGCGCATATCCATTTTTTATATTACGTATTCGGTATATGTGTCGCGATGTCTAATGTTTGTACGGTAAATATATTAAGAAGACAATCTTTACATATTACTTACACGCATCTTTTAAAGCGTATGCCAATAACTCCCATTCTATACCCAGTAAGCAAAATGCGCGCAATATGCCAGAAAATTGGCAACAGATATACTAAAAAGTTGCGAGCAAATTGGCATCTGTTATGTCCGCATTAGGCTTACGATCTCCTAGCAAAGCCTGCTCACAGAATCTGATAGCAGATTGATAGCAGAAACCGAGCAGAATCTGCTAACATGACTTGACATCAGATTGTCGGCAGAAACCGAGCAAGATCTGCAGCTTTTAGCGATTCATAAAATGGTGCATTTAAAGGATTTCAATATTATTTTTATATTTTTTTAATGTAAAATAAGTAAACAACTTAAAGCAATATTTTTATTATATAATTCTTACAATAATTTTTTTACATATTATTGCGCGTTTTCAACTTATCTACTAAATTAAAATTATGTATAAAAAAATTATACATAGTCATACACTAAAATTATATATAGATAGATATAATTTATTGACGTCTTAAACACTAATTTAAATTCTAACTTTGCTATACACATAGTACACATACATAGTAAATTTATTATATAATGTGTCACACTACAACCTCTATAATTTTTGTATAAAACATTTTTTTCAAACATGTATTTTTCTAATTAATTAAGGAGTCTAATCTATTAAGGGATTTCTACACTTTTGCAAGATCTTATATTTATAAAAAAATTATTTCGCTTCTATATAATGTTAGTGTTGTATATGTATATGTTAGTATATACTGTTATATATGTATATATATATGTATATATATTATATATATATATATATAATTTTTTTATAATTATAATTTAATAGATAAAGTGAAAACGCGTAATATGTAACACAATCATTGTAACATTATATAATAAAATTATTGCATTGCACTTTTTATTTTAAACTAAAAAAATAGTTAATTCAAAAGACTTAACTATATTTTATGTTATAAAAATAACATTTTGAAACCTTTTAAGTGCATCATTTTGCGTGAATCGCCAAAAGCTGCAGATTCTGCTCGGTTTCTGTTGCCAATCTGCCGTTAGAGTGTGCGTGCGCAGATTTTGTTCGGTTTCTGCCGACAATCCGACGTCAAGTCATGTTAGCAGATCTTGCTCGGTTTCTGCAGCCAATCGGCTGTCAGATTTTGTGAGCAAGATCTGCTCGATTTTTGGCACCAATTTGTAGACTTAATCAATAATAACAACTTCTGTATCAGATTTGTAGCCTTTTTGTTGACAACAGGTGATAGCAGACACTTGCATGATCTGCTTTTGACAGACTTGGCTATCTGGGTATAATTGCGCTATTGTCATACACTCCACTTTGACATATCGCTGTTGCAGCTTTGCATACATCAGTGATATTTTGTTCTCGTAACACGCGAAGAAACTGCGCAAACTTTGTGTTGACTATATAAGTGTGTTCAGCCAACCAATAATACATAGTTTCAATACAAAAATTTAAAGTTAATAAAAATTTTACAATTGGTGGTTTCATGTACAAGCACTTATCGTTTACCGTAAACTTTACAACTCGTGCGTCGCGTATACTAACGATATTTAGTACCAAATCGCGAAGCCACAAAGTAGCAGATCCATCGGCTGATTGTAGCAGTTGGTGAATATCTGTCTGCTTCTGGATAATCGTTTGCCATGTGGAAAATGGTATAAGCAATGAGTTTCCATGGTTGTCTCTAATAACTATTTCCACATAAGAGATTGGACCGACACTTATTCCAGTTTCAATGTATTTATACGCTGTTGATGTTAGCGTCTTCCCAAAATGCGAGTAGCCCGATGTGGAGGTCAGTTGACACACTATAAATAATAGTTACACTATAATAGTTACACTAGTGAATAAAGTGTACGTGGCAAATCAAAACCAAGTAAAGCGACAGTATACTAACCTATTGCGTGCAATCTTTGTTGCATCGTTATACTTTCTGCTGGCCGCTACGGTATACATTTTGTATTCTCCTTAAACGACGGTGAAAAATCGACTAACGCGATGTCATGTAAGAGTCCTCTTAAATACTGACCGATCCCACCACTTTGTATTAGAAAAGTGATGATGGCATCAAGAAGTATGACTCATTTTATTTTATATTAGACCACAAAATGCTGATGCCAGCAACAACCAATTGCGCATTAGAGAAAAAAGTGATGGCAAAAGTGCTATATGTGTGACTCATAAAGTCCGCAAAAAAGCACTTTTGTCGGATATCAGATTTCACCAATTTGATCACGTATCAAAGTGGTATACACAGTTTGTCCGGAAAGTTCCCGGACTGATTTTTTCTAGCGCGGGTAAGCGGCGCTATCGAGCGGTCAACGCTGGAACTACTTAGTA
>NW_018020997.1:88954-92419 GCF_002006095.1 Pseudomyrmex gracilis | reverse complement strand
TACCTTGAAGTGTAAACTTGTTTAATAAACCATATCTTTCATTTTCGATTTTTAATTCACGTAGTCCGGGAACTTTCCGGACAAACTGTGTATTTCTAGTTTTATATTAAATAAGAAATGTTGATGTCAGCAATAAACTTGCTAACTGCGTATTAGAAACAAATAATAATGTAACTGCTACATATGACTCATAAAATTTGCAAAATTGCATTATTTTTTTTGTTGTGTTATATTTCATCAGTTAGATAAAAACATACTGACGTTAGCAAAAATTGGTAACTGCGTATTAGAAAAGAAATAACGGTGAAATTGCAACATATATGTGTGACTCATAAATACTGCAAAACTGCACTGTTGTCAGATCGGTATCAAATTTCATTTCTATGAAATAAAAATGCGCGTTATTATATTTTCGTAAGCCAAACAAATGCACCATAAGTAAAAACTGCACTATAAAAAAACAACAAGCATTGCATGAAATCAGTATTTTATCGAAAAACAGATTGGACAATCAGTCGGTGTGTGTGTGTTCCAAAAATAACGTGTTACAAAAAGTGAAAAAATCGAAAATACACTAATGCAATTACAGCGCGATATATTGGAGCAATCAACTCGTTTGAACTCGCGAGAAAAGTTTGTCTCATAGGAGCAGCGATGTGAAGAATGTCTCAAGTACTGGAAGAACATAGTCAGAACAAACATCCACGACTGTATGTAGGAGTCAGACAATCGCTGATCGCTAGAATTGCGCGACTGGAAGGATTAAAAAACTCACTGCAACGACAGTTTGCATATATTGGCGCCGAACGTGGACTTACATGGCGAGAGATAGACACCGCTTTTGAGAGTAGACTACTGACGGGTGCTATCATCAACGAACATCATGTTGAACTTCGCCATTTTCTCGCGAGAAGCACGGTGTTGGAAAAAGTGCAAAACGCCATTGAGAAACACGGTAATCTCAAAGTTATACAGTGTTTAATGGTGAATTTGTATCGGGGAAAAAATGGACAAATAAAAGTATACCTACGAGAAATTCGGAACTCTTTTGTACAGCCAATTTAGATGAGTGGTACGAGAGATATGTCATCAAACCCACGTTAACGTCTTTAGATGAATTTCGAGAACGAGATAGTGAATGGGCTTTGTCACGTATACTGAATTTAATCGTAAACATGAACAAGTACAATCCATTGCGCGCAGGATGTCGTATAAACTTGCCAATGTAATTAATGTGCTATCCGAAGACAATGCATGCTTTGCATGGTTGGTAGTCGCCGCTCTTTATCCAGCCAAAAGACATGTAGAAAGCACATCATCGTATCCTCACTATACGACAATCCTGAATCTACAGGACATTATGTTTCCAATGAGTGTACACCAAATACCAAAATTTGAACGGCTCACCGATGTCTCCGTTAATATGTACAACATGGAACTGAGAAGGAAAAAGAATAAACCACACGAATTTGTCATTCTTCCAATACGTCTTACAAGGCAAAAGAAAGAGAAGCACGTAAACTTGCTCTACGTTTCGGATCCGCGAGAAGTTAATCTGGGGCACTTTGCAAGCATAAAGAATCTGTCTCGACTCGTGAGTGCACAAGTATGCAAACATAATGGAAAAAAATATATTTGCGATAGATATGCTTGCGTTATATATAGAATGTGTGACAATATGAGACATTAATGTAATATGTATTGTTACGTCCTGTGACTCCACGGTTTCTTTCTTTACGCAACGCAGAATGGTGAACACTCGGTAGAAACAAAATTTTATCTTAAACAAAAAACGCGGGCTAAACAGAAAACTTCCAGATGGAGAACAGGAGATTGATCTGAGAATACACGACAGTAAAAATCGAGTGAACACAAAGCGAAACCACGCACCCCAACGAAATATAACAATAAATCCGGGAAACGAAAAATCCAAGACAAGCTCCGCGGCCGAAAAAATGCCGGACACATGTAATAACAATCTACATGTGCCCAGAACGGCTAAGCAAAATAACTAAATCTCCTTATTTCCGGAAGGGAAGTTTTCATAATAAAGGACAGACGGGAACACTCGCGAGACACTAGTAAACAATTCCAGCCGGATAAAAATTATCTCGATAGTTTAAACACCAGCTGCGAAGCGAAGGAGATGCTGTCACACAGATGGTGTCTACTTTAATGGATTTTTAACAAATTAGAAGTCACCATCGTTTTTGGTGGAAGCGAGGCGATCAAACGCTCTGATTGGAAGCTCCATGGCTACCAAAAAGCGCATATAAAGTGACGCTTCCGCGAACAGAGTCAGAGAAAAATCGAACCTTTATCGCGATCAGAAGCAGAAGAAAAAATCCAGAGTTTTACCGCGACTTAACACCGAGCTCTAAATCAAGTACTATCTGTGGTTTGCGAGTGTTTTCAGTGTAAAACAAGTGACACTTTCGGGAGTGCCGAACACCTGGCCAGCTTACCAAGGACCGAACAGGCCCAGCCGAACCAGAGCCCGGAACAGCGACTGACCATCAATTCTTCGTCCTAAGCTCGACAAGTAGTAAGTGCTAGAATAAGCTATTCTCGGACCCTCGCGAACAATTACAATGATAAGGAAATAGAGATCTTGCGATTGAATTTCGGCAAACAAACTAAATCACTCGCGAGTTCGCTCTTTTGCAAGAACCTTGTCATTAATCGGTCATTTTTTAAGTGGGCGGCCAGAAATTAACACCCCGGCCTGCGTCAAAGGCTTGTCGAAATCGGCGAAACCGGGCTCTAAGACGGGCTGCCACTATCGCGCTGCACCGAGCGGAGCCGAACAGGCCTTCACAACGCGAACTCTCTCCGACTTCTGCATCAATCGCGTTTAAAGAAGCCGCGACCCAAACCGTCAATACGCGACACGCATATACACAAACAAACTAGCAGATCAAGCACGCGTACACTGAAACTCACACACACACACACACACACACACAGAAATCGCGAACAAACCGATTACTGCCTTGGACCACAAAGACGACTCCGATTTGTGGTACGAACCTCCATCTTACTATCCCGTACCCCTCGAGGACGTCCTCCAAAACCCCCGTGAAACCTTCTACTCCGTCCGAGACTCCACTTCTTCCTCTCCTCCTGATTCCGACTCAGAGATAGAGATAGAGTACGAGCGCCTGATTTCTCCCCCTTCCTCCTCCCAGCCTTCTAACCGGCCCGAGATAGAATTAATAGAACTTTAAGACGCGCCTACACCTTTCTCTACTAACTCTCTATCTAATTTTTTGCCTCACATTTTCCGCAACTCACGATCCGATTCACCCATATCCCCGAGTAGATTGCTGACAGATTTCAATACAATTACCCAAAAGAACTCCAAAGGATAATACACGCACTTCCCTTCACCGGATCGCTCGCTCGCTCACTCACTCACTTTCTCTCTCTCTCTCTCTCTCTCTCTCTCTCTCTCTCTCTCTCTCT
>NW_018020997.1:87089-88874 GCF_002006095.1 Pseudomyrmex gracilis | reverse complement strand
TCTCTCTCTCTCTCTCTCTCTCTCTCTCTCTCTCTCTCTCTCTCTCTCTCTCTCTCTCGCGAGTAGGAAAGACGTGTCACACATCGCTCCGTAAAAAGTATAAGTTTTTAGTGAGTAAAGAATAAGAGAGTGTGATAAAAAGTGGTTTAACTTATAGAGCCATAAAAAGTGAGTAATTATGAGTATTATCTAGCCAGGATATGCTCAGTTGTGACTGTGAGAAGTGCATTTCTTGTTCGGGACATCAAAGTTTTGCAAGACGGGTAGACACTTTACGTGGATACAAGATGCTGACGTGTGTAAGTGGATCACAGGTGAATGATCGCTTGCGCTGATATTAACGACTCTGGTCGGTAATTATCGGCAAAGACGATGAATATGCAGAATACCGATGTTCGGCATGTAAGAAGGCAATAAAAAACAAAGTTGTTAAGTGCAAGTCTTGTGTCAAACTTTTTAATCATCCGGGATGTATACGTAAACATAGAGTTTATGATAGAAATCGAGAATTGGTGCAATGTGCTGGTCCGTTTGAAGAGTTTTTTTGTTGAAAACGGCCAAGAAGCAAGTATGAAGAAAGTTCCGACGACGACGGGGAGCAGCAAGGATAGGACAGGATCTACAGGGTCTATAGGTTCTGCGGGATCGTTTACGGCACCGAGTAGTGGAAATAAGTTATCAGGAGTGAGTGGATCGACTGGCATTGATATAAAAATAGATTATCTTATAAGAACTGTGAAAAAAATGAAAGATGAAACTACCTGTAAAAAAGAAATTAAAATGATGATTAAAGAGATAGTTTGAGAGGAATTGGGAAACGTTAAACACGAACTGGAAAATCTAAGAAGAATGATACTGGGAGTAATGCGCGAACCAGCGTCAGGAACGCAAAGAAGCTACAGTGAAGCAGTCAAAGAAATGAAGAAAGAAAATATTATACTTGTGAAGCCAAAATTGGAACAAGAAAGTGAAACCACACAAAAGTTAATAAAAGAAAAAGTGGATATTAAAAACATGGCGATGGGAATAACAAAATTAAGAAAAAGAAGCAAGGGAACTGTAATAATGGGATGTGAAACTGGAGAGGAAGTAAAAAAGTTGAAGGAGACAGTTCAAGCTAAACTAGGAGAAAATTATAAAGTAGTGGAATCACCACAATCAAAGCTGAAATTCAAAATTATTAATGTAGGGATGGCAGAGATAAATTTAAGTGATGATGAACTTATATCTACGATAAAAAGGCAGAATAAAATGGATACAATGAATATGCGAATAGTGAAGAAAATAATGAAAGGAAAGAAAAATAATGACAACCAGTCTAAAAAACGAGAAAGTGAAGAGGGATCAATAATAGTAGAAACATGATGATGAAACACACGAGTTGATTCTGAAGAAAAGTAAGCTAAATATAGGATGGAAGAAATGTCCTGTATTTAATCATGTCAGTGTTAAAAGATGTTTTAAATGCTGGGGTTATTATCACATAGCTAAAAACTGTGTGAGAGACGAGACATGTCACAAATGTGCAGGAAATCACAACTCGATTGACTGTTCAGCGACAAAGAAGAAGTGTGTAAATTGTATGTTCCAAATTCGAACATACAACCTAAAAATAAATGCCGAGCACGACGCTCTCAGTATGGAGTGTCCAACATTTAAGAGAGCATTGCAAGAAGAGAAGAAGAGAGCTGGCTGGAAGAACACTAAATAGCAACTACAGGAAGATGTGGAGCTAATGCTATATACAAATGCGCAAAGTCTAACGGCGCATAAAGATGAGATACA
>NW_018020997.1:48158-79374 GCF_002006095.1 Pseudomyrmex gracilis | reverse complement strand
AATATTACAGTGTGATAGGTATACCAAAGTAGAATGTATGCGGGATGCACTGCAATTTATGTCTATAAAACAAAGGTTGTATTATAATGTTTGTACATTTATTTTTAAGATCTTAAGAAATTTGTTACCATTAAGAGATAGGTTAGAAATAATAGAAAGTGAAAGAAAAACGAGGCAAATTGGAGACATTAAAATAAAATTCAGAAAAACAAAGAGTGCACAAAAAAGTATGTTCTATGAGGGGATAAAAATGTACAACGCCTTACCAGCGGAAATAAAAATTGAAGAAAGACTCGAATCATTTAAAAGAATGTTAAAAACATATGTTATAGCAAATGTTTGTTAAAACTGTATTTAAAATAGCTGAGAAAGCTAAATAAAGATTAATCAATCACACAATCAATCTCTCTCTCTCTCTCTCTCTCTCTCTCTCATGGCACCATACATTTGTAAAACCCACCGGAGGCTCTAAAGACTCACACGCACACGTACACACATCGTCCCTTCCGGCCTCCGAGTGATGACCCCCCTTGCTCAATTGTACAGTTCCGTCTTCACACTCGATCAACCACAAGCATTCATTATTGAATTAATAATTATATAACCATCATTAAATAAATGTATACTTACTGTCAAACATTACATAATTCGTCTCTCATTTAAATGAAAACCAAGACCTCGCTTCCGTACATTCCTATCCTAGACAATCGCACGGTCTCGTCCCTAGTCCTTGGAGCGACTACGAACACTCCAGACTTTAAAAGAGACCACCGAGTGAGAATTCACAGGACGGAGTAATATCGGCACGTGCCGTTGACCCGTCCGTAAGTATAAACAACTCGCTCGGCTCGCACACAGTTAGATTTCTGAATTTTCTGTGTCGAGTAATAAAGCTAATACGTTCAGCTGTTGCGTACCACCACAGCCCGACCGTATCCATGGGCTAGGACGTAACAGTATATTTGCAGATGTTTACACTACTTCCATTCTCTGGACAAGTTGAATATCCACACGGTAGATTGCGGAAAATTGAACAACTGCGCGATCTGGTTACCGGCAAAATAATAAATGGCTCAGTTTCAGCAATCACAGAAGAAAAGAACGTCTCCCGTTTGTAGCATACGCTGCCCTTGAGAGCGTATTATACAAGACTGACAGAAAGACGCAGCAAACGTCTTATGCGTACCAACATCACAAGGCGTTTAGCATAGGATTTTACGTCTCCTGCTCATACAACGGCTCCATTTCTGTTTATCGGTATCGTCGCGGCGAAGATTGCATCATGGTTCGTTGAAGAACTCAAAGAATTGGCTAATCGGATAAAAATCATTCTATCAATGTGCTCATAGAAACGTTAACAGAAAAACAAAAATCAGCTTATCATAACGCGAGTCACTGCCACGTGTGTGAAAAACCAATCGCAAAAGATGATATAAAAGTTTGCAATCATTGTCATTTGACCGGTCGGTACAGAGGTCCTGCGCACTCCAACTGCAATTTAAATTATAAAGATTCACATTGTATTCCAGTACTTTTTCACAATTTATCCGGTTACAATGCGCACTTTATTATTAAAGAGGTTGCGATTGCGTTTAAAGGACAGAGTCTCCTTATTAATAAGGAGAGATACATATCTTTTTTCAAGAACGTCACGCAACCGGAAAAAAATAATCAAAAGAGTTACAATATAGAGTTGCAATTCATTGATTCGTAGAAATTTTTCAGTGCTAGTCTCGATGAACTAGCGTTTTCTTCATAAAGACAAGTTGAAAATTTTACAATCAGAATTCAGAAATTTATCTGTCGAATACTTTGAATTATTAACGCGTAAGGGAGTTTTTCCGTACGAATACTTAAACTGTGTCGACAAGTTGCAAGAGCGACGTTTACCACCGCGTGAGTCATTCTACAGTTTCTTGACTGGTAAAACGATATCTAAGAGTGAATATGCACACGCTGTAAATATCTGGCAGCGATTTTCGATTAGTACGTTAGGTGAATACAATGATTTATATTTGAAGACTGATGTTTTATTATTGGCTGATATATTTGAGAATTTTCGAGAAAGTTGTATTTGAAGTTACGGATTAGATCCCGCGCATTATTATACTTTACCCGGTTATACGTGGGATGCTATGCTAAAACACACAGGCATAACGTTTGACCTACTCACAGATGTTGATATGGTTATGTTTATCGAACGTGGTATACGCGGTGGTCTTAGTCAGTGCAGCACACGATACGCGCACGCTAATAACAAATACATGCAGACGTACGACACATCAAAACCAACGTTATATCTCATGTATTTTGATATAAATAATTTGTACGGCTGGGCAATGTGTCAGCCACTATCGTATGCTGCATTCCACTGGGTAGACAACATCTGGAGTGTCGACGTGATGTCTGTGGCATCAACCTCAGATACATCCTCCTCGGTTACATCCTTGAAGTCGATTTCGAGTATCCTCGCAAACTGCACGACGTGCACGTTGACCTACCGTTCTGCCCGACGCGCGATAAGCCGCCTGGCATGCGACAGGAGAAGCTGCTCGCAACACTACACGTTACATTATTCATTATCATGCACTGCAACAATGTGTGCGACACGGTCTTTGTAGTACAAAGATCTACCGCATATTACAATTCGCGCAATCTCAGTGGCTCCGCAGTTACATCGAATTAAATACACAATCTCGAACGCTCGCTACAAACGACTTTGAGAAAAATGTATATATAAACTGATGAATAATGCGGTTTTTGAAACCTATGGAAAATGTACGTAACCATGTAGATATAAAACTCTTAACAAAGTGGGATGAAAGGTACGGTGTGGAAGCATTGATTTCTCGATCAAATTTTCATAGCCAAAGCGTTTTTTGTGAAAATTTTATTGCAGTTGAATTGCGCGAATTCGAGGTAAAATTCAACAAATCAATCTACGTAGGACTGTGTATAGACATATTCAAGACATGTTTGTACAAATTTCACCACAATTACATGGCACCTTTATACCAAAATAAATGCAAACTTATGTACACCGACACAGACAGTTTCATTTATTTCATCGAATGCGAAGACGATACGATATCATAAAACGTGATATCACACAATTGGATACAAGTAGTTATCCGACTGATAACGTATATGGTATACCGCGCGTCAACTAAAAAATTCCAGGATTGATGAAGGATGAAAATAACGGAATTATAATGACTGAATTTGTGGGACTTCGAGCGAAAATGTACGCATTGAAGGTAGACGGAAAGAGAGACATGAAAAAGACCAAAGGTGTGAAGAGTAGCGTCATAGCGAGAACATTAACGTTTGACGATTACAAGCAGTGTTTGAACGATAAAAACGTAAAGGTCGGCAGTAGTGTATACGATCAAAGCTACATGAAGTATACACTGTGTCTGAATCAAAACTTGCTCTAAGTCCGTACGATAATAAGCGATATATTGTACTCGATTCTACTGAAACGTTACCATGGGGACATTACAAAGTACCACAAGAAAAAAAAACACGTATAATGTATAGTATAAATAATGTATATTGTAAATTAATTAATGTAATATTGTATATATTGTAATAAAGTACTTATAACTATCATTTATATAAATGTAAATTATGTATAAAGTGCGTGTGTTTACAATACATTAGTTTTATCTATCTAAGAGTTGTACGACTTGTCTAATCCCATCCACTTCACATAAACTTTGTCACCTTTTTTGCGCAATACTTTTTCAACGAGATAAACGTCTGGATTTGCAACTCGATTCAGTTCGTGTTCGTAGAATCTTCCAGCAACAGATTGTCCGCGTGACTCTTCAAACAGATACGTCACGGGGTGGGTCGTCTGTATTTTACCGAGTTTAAATACCTCAATTGTCCAATTTAGTGTATATCCTTTGTCAAATAATGTTTTAAATTTGCTTATGCGTACCGGATCGCTCACTTTGAATCGTGCTGGTCCTGCAATTTTGACGTTGCTATACACCGTAGTTAAGAGTTTATCAGCGATTGCAGGAGTAACATCGATAGGTCGCATATCAATAGTTTGATGTTTTCTCGCGTTGTACTCCACAAGAAAACGCGGTAGTATGTCGACCCATTTAGTAGGTTTCGGTAAGTGTAAATTGTTTTCACATGTCGTTCTTCAACATACGGTTGAAGCGTTCCACAATTGAGGCCTTCATAACCAAATATGTAGAATAATTATTGATGCTATGCTTTTGTATCAATGCCTGTACCTCTGTGTTGTAGAATTCCTTTCCGCGATTAGTTTGCAAATTGTTTGCATATCGTTTATTATCTCGAAATATTTCTGTAAAAGCTTTGGCACCTTCGCGTCTACTCTTACTCTTAAGCAATATGGTCCATGCATACGTGCTCAGCACATCCACCATAAGTATGTAGTGATAGCCATATAAGTATGTAGTGATAGCCATAGTGATAACCATAAGTATGTAGTGATAGCCTTTGTTGAAACGCGAATACAGACGCATTTTTACTACATCCGTCTAGCAATCGCAAACGATCGACGAGTTCATTGAGATCGTCCTAGTGCTCATATTGGATCTTCCAATTGCTTAGCATCATAGCACGCGGTATGTTTGTACCTTTCCTCTGCTTGGTACGCACACTCGATATTAACCCCTTCCCGTACTTTAGCGAGTCAGACTCGCGATGAAGATTTTTGCCCAAACATGAATATCGCGAGTCTGACTCGCGAACAGTTACTTGGGCCAAACATAAACATCGAGAGTCTGACTCGCGAACAGTTACTTGGGCCAAACATAAATATCGCGAGTCTGAGTCGCGAACACATACTTGGGCAAAACGTAAACATAACAAGCCGAGCTCGTGGACTGATTTTTTGCCCGTTACGCTCGTGACTGAATGTTAGTTCCTCTCAGTACCTCAGAACAGTCAGTCAGAACAGCATCAGTCTGGTCTGTTTAGCGCGCGTCAATGCCTACCGCTTGGGCCCGAGTTTCGTCGAGCTAAATGGCACGGGAAGGGGTTAAAGGCGCAATTATGTATCTGTACTTATATCTTTTGTTATCCAGTATCGCACCGAGTTTGTTATGATGTTTTCTGTGAGCATTTGTCAGTTTCAGTATGTTTTATATCGTTGTTTATCTTCTCCGGTATATAATTCGCCTAGAACATTTCATAAAAATCAATTTGTACAAACCTTGTGTTGCTGTAAATTGTATACCGTCTATAATTATATTATCCTCTTCATCCACGTCAAAACGTTTATCACCAAGCATCATTCCTTTGTTGTCGAAATACACATCGTAAACGTAGTCTATGTTGCTCTCTTTCTTACCACTTAGGATAGCTCTCATATATTGTTGCGCCAACGGACCAAAGTGACTTTGAAACATTTCAAGACCCTCTAATGTTTGCACTTGATGTTGAACAGTCGACTCAAACGATTCGTTGGCAGTAACATCAGTATCGACGATAGTATCAACCAATGAAAAATCTCATGCTAATTGCTGTTCGGTTTGTTTGTTTGTTGGAGTAGAAGTAACCACTGGCTTTGCGGTGTTATATCGTGCGTGCTTTAAATGATGTAGAGTAGGGGACAGTGTTTCATTTGCTTGCGTTTGTTTTCGCTTGTTTCGGGTGTCGTGTGGCGTGTCTTTGAGAAACGATGTGTCCGTTTTTAGATTAGTTTTAATATTTTCGACAATCTGTTGTAAAGGTTCGATACGTTTGAACTGTCTTTCCAATGCAATTTCTTCTTCTAGTTTACCAGTTTTTAAAGCCAGATATTTTTGACAAATAGATTGACTCGTTTTTGTAATCTCCTTTGCTACTTTCTCGCGATTTATACTTTCATTGCTTTTGTTGGGTGATGAAACCATGTTGTTTGATAAAAGATGATGCTTGATTGACGGTTTAACAACGATTAATCACTCAACGGTATTGCAAATTCGTTAAATCCTTTTCTATAGCGGCCTCTGTCCAGAGGACTTCCCTTGTCAATTACTAAACATCGATAATTGTATTGCCAAGAATTGCGACATAACGTACAAAACTTCTCGTACATAAAACTTCATATCCGTGTTCACGTGGTTGTTGTATACATGCTTGAGATTAATACCATCTTGTTTAAAAAGAATTATTAGATTTGCATTGTCACGTATAAGATGCTTTGGTATCCTCGCATACGTCTGACAGAGAGAAACAATCGACGTTTGCGTGACAATCTATTGCAAAGTACTTGTTGCAACGACTTTGAATACACATGCACGATCTCGAAGTGTACCGTGTGGGCTTTCAAGCAAGCTTAACACTACGTTTGTCTTGCCGCAATTTGAAAGACTGCACACAATACCGCGTATAGAAACCAGTAGCATTATTCCATGTCTGCGTATTTTTTTGTCGGACATTTGTTGAGTCTTTCTATCAAAATTTGTTACTTTGATCGTCACAGATTGCCCCACAAATCTCATGATTTGTTTGCAATAGTTTTGCGATAGAGAGTAACTCTTATTTATAGAGGCGCGTGGAGCACAACTACTCAATCGTTGATGTCAAACGTATATTGCAATCTATGTTAGGTCGTGGATTATTAAATTGCGTGATAAACGTCCTTCCCGTCGAGTTTCATATTCCAGGCTATCAGTTTTGTGGCCCGGGAACACATTTGGAGAAACGATTAGCTAGAGGCGATTGGGGCATTAATCCATTGGATGCGGCTTGTCGTAAACACGATATAGTTTATTCTCAAAGCAACAAACTCGAGCCGCGTGCTTGACACGCAGCTGATAACATACTCGCTGCAAAAGCGCGCGATCGTATTACAGCTGTAGACTCGAGTCTCGGTGAGAAAACCGCTGCGACCGCTGTGTGGATAGCTATAAAAGCAAAAACAAAACTCGGCATGGGTCTGAAAAAGTAAAACAAGTCTGCAAAAAAGAAGCGGATACTTCCGATTGCTAAACGCGGTGGTACCAGTTCTACCGCTGCTAGGTGCTCTCGGCGCGCTTGTTGGTAGAGCAGCGAGAGTTGCAAAAACGGTAAATGATACAAAAATTGCGTAGCGGCAGCTAGAAGAAATGCAACGTCAAATCGTGTGATAGAAGGTCGAGGACTTTATCTAATTCCATACGGACGGGGACTATCAAAGAGAAAAAAACTCGGAAAAGACATTAAAATTACCTTCAGGTATAGGCAAACTTACAGTTGGAACAGCTAGCTAAGTGCATGTGTATACCTTTTTTTAGAGGTGTTTTTATGCGTAATACCTTACCGGACGTAGTACGTCCGTAATGAAAGCGGTATCGTCAATTTGGATGATGCAGATGGATCGGGCACCCATTGAGTGGCGTATGCAAAGAGAGGAAATCATACTATATATTTCGACAGTTTTGGCAATCTTCGACCACCGAAAGAAGTGGTGTGTTATCTCAAACATGCCGTTAGAAAAATTCATTTCAACGTTACAATCAAAGTAATTGTGGTCAACTATGTTTATGGTTTTTTTAGACAATTGATAAGCAATATTCATTTAAATAGCATGCTATCAGACTTGAGTACGCATTTGACAACATGTCACTGATGTTCACTTACAGGCAAAAGTAACACCTTTGCGGTTAGCTATTTTCCTGTCATTTAAGTGATAACGATTATGAGCTTGGAGTAACAATTTTTGAAACGTATCATACAATACAAATGTGAATTCATCCAACAACAAATTTTATTATGATACGGATAACAAGCAAATTACAATTCCTGAAAGATTGTACGAATTGCAGGATATTAACAACTATCTCCAACAATGATGCAACGTACTGCAAGAAGCATAGATAAGAATGAGGGCGTTCTTCCAATAATATTACGTACAAATACCAACACAATGAAAAGTGAAATAAACTGCGCCTATTGAATAAATCTTACCAAACCCAACAACATTGGGTAGTTGTTAGGTTTTTCACCGACACGTATTTTAGAGCCGTGACAGTAGTACGTATCAGACAGGTCGATTAGTATTATCAACGTAAACATTATTCGCAAAGTGCAACGTGACCGCTGGTGCGTACAATAACAACCGGTGTGTACATACAATACATAAGTTTTTGCCGAGCGTGCCACCAGGATATAAGATTTTGGGAACACCGGCGCAAATCATTTACCTTCCGATCATCATGCAGAGCATTACGGATCTAACAATACGCATTGTGGCTCAAAACGGACAATGATTTTTGAGAAGAAGAAATAAGTCAGGTTACACGTACGACGTCGACGATTGTAATACACGGCATACTCGTGTTGAACGAAGCGGATCAAGTAACGCGAGATACGAGGTTTCTATTACAAACATCTACTACTACTACTATTACGTACAGTAATCGGGAGAAGCTAAGTCCACTAAACGTTAAATTTTTACAATTGTTGATATTTATTGTACGCGAATTGTGAAAATATGGTCGACATTTTAAACGTTAGAGATGAGCCGATTGTTGACGATCGTATCGTCAAGATTGAAACTCACACGTACAATATGAACACAACATTTGAACACAGTGATAAAATACGCATACTTATACAAGAGCAGGATTTGTATACTTTACCTAGTCAAAGTTTTCTTTACATCGATGGGAAAGTGACGTTAACAAAGAAAGATGAAAAAGAAGTATATTTAGGAATTGATTGCGCGGCTTTTATGTTCGATGAGATTTGTTATGAATCTCATTATTCGAACTCAATGGTGTGGAGATTGATCGTAATAGAAACGTTGGAATAACCAGCACGATCAAATACTACATATCGCTAATACATGATACAAGCATGGCTATGAAGAATGCTAGATGATATACTGCATTACATACGGACGTAGATAGTTACTTTAATTTCTGCGTACCACTCAGCATGTTATTAGGATTCTGCGAGAACTACAAGCGCATTGTTATCAATGCACGTCATAAACTACTTTTAATACGATCGCGCAACGACAAAAACTGCATAACAGCGGTTTCTCAGGTGGATCGTGAAGTATTGAATGGAAAAATTGAATTATTCAAAGTGCAATAGCGAATGCCATATGTAGTGTTGAACAATGTCACGAAGCTTTCACTGCTACGAACGCTGGAAAGCGGGCAGTACTTGACCATGAGTTTCCACTCGTGAGATCTCTATGAGTTTCCGTTATTACAGAGCACAACTAAACACTCGTGGGCCGTAAAACCTGCGATACAATTTGAGAAACCAAGATACGTCATATTTGCGTTATAAACTACTCGAAGAAACGATATGTTGACAAATATTTCACAATTCGATCACTGTCAGTTAACCAATGTAAAACTATATCTCAACTCTGAATTATATCCCTATGATGACTTGCATTTAGATTTTGACAAGAAAAAATACGCCGTTTTGTATGACATGTACACGCATTTCCGTAAAACTTATTACGGTTGTGGTGTTGCCGTACCGTTTCTCACGGTTAACAACTTTCTGCAGTGTGGTCCCCTAGTGGTTATCGATTGCTCACGTCAAAACGAGGTTGTCAAAAGTGCAACCGTCGATGTACAAATTGATTTCAATTGCAAAGAAAATAACCAGCAAATACTACAGCCTATTGTTTTATCTTGCATGATCGTGTTATTGAATACAACCTGTTAACCAACGTAGTGCGCAAAATCACATAAAGTGCAACATCAGCAGTTCTTCCTTCCATAATCAGAAAATTATTTAATAGCCAAAGTACTGTACAATAGATAGCATTTGTCTTTTGTTGATTCTACAATTACATCACCATGGTTGTGCCAACGTTTGTGGACCTGCAAGGATTTATCGTCGGAAGAAGACTTGTTGTCAAGGAAGTGGCAGTATTGCAAAAAGATACTGTTCTCTCGCACCACATTTTCGGAAGCCCTTTTCCGTAGAGTCTACTCGCAAGATCAGACAGGTTAGCACTTTCTTGGTTGATAATGCATTATCACGACTTGCGTTGGAAAGATGGAAACGTTGCATATCGCAGAGTAAAGAATTTAATTTAACAACAGCTGTTTGTGGCACAGTAGAAAATGTTGACGACACATCTCATCTTGTCTATGTTAAAGGTCCCGAGAAATGTAACTGGCTAACTGATATTCTCTTGGTACTGACACGCCATATGGATTAATTATAGAAACATTAGATGCAAATTACGACGATATTGTTTCTTTAAATAAAATGAATGTGTTGTCTACAATGTGAAAAACACTTGAATTACTGCGCATTACAAAATGTATCTAAAATATTTAATTAGTGGTCTGAACGACAATAAATTGTTATACGACACAACTTTGTGTTTGTAGATATTTATTACCCTACATATAGCATATTCTCCATATATGTATTATTTTTTATATAGATTAATCGCGGTTTATCATGGTTTCCTAGTAGAACGTAATTTGTTTAAGGTCAATTATGGTTAAACATGAGTCGTTCGCGGTTTATGTGTGGTTCGATTACGGTTAAACGTGGTTCGTTTGTAGTTTGATTTTGGTTGAACATGGGTATTTTGTGGCTAAACATGGTTTGTTTATGATTTATATGTGCTTCGATGGTAAAACATTCGTTTTTCACGGTTTATGTACGGTTTGAGTATAGTTTGATTATGGTTAAACATACTTCACTTGTGATTTATTTGTGGTTCGATTATGATTCGATTATATTTCAAACATGATTTGTGGATTAGTATTTAGCGATGGTGGCTTTTTTTGTACAAAACATTTAAAATATAAAAAATAGTGTTTTGCTTTTTATACACAACATGTACAATATTGTTACGTGGCGGTCACCGCGTATGAGTCGCGGGGGCCGCGTGAACGGCGCGCGCTTGGCGCGACTGTTTGTTGCTAAGCGACTCGCGAGTTTGTTGAAGAAAAATTGCAATGGAGAGCTGTCACGTTGCGCCTCGACAATTCGTCCTGATATAATTTGTATTCTGAGTGATAATAAAGTGTTTTGAGAGAAACCGCGCTTCTTCTTTGCCGCGAACGCGCGCGTAACTCAGTGGCCGGCGATAGTGCCGTCTTGCCTCCGCGGGCACAACATTTTGGGGGCTTGTCCGGGATAGTGAACGGACAGCGAAGAGACATGAAAGAAAGTCCTCAAAGCAAATTTCTGAAATGGAGACGCGCGCTGTGACTGCCTCGAAGCTAGGGGGTGCGATGAACATCGACGTGGAAGGCGTTGCGTCTGTTGGAACGGAAAATGGACGTGAAGAGGCGACGGCGGAGTCCGTGGTTTTACAATCCGCTCTCAAGGAAATTCGCGAGCTGCGAAAAGAGCGGCAACGGGAGAGAGAGTTGTTTTATCGCCGAGAAGCGGAGTTCAGCGAGTATATGTGACAGCGAGAGGTGGAGACAGCCAGCTGGAGGAGCGGCTGCAACAAAATTTCTCAGGCGAGTCGTTAACAAATTTGTTTTCCGGTCGGACGGGCAAACTATCGAGGGTGAAAATTAAGTCAGACGTATTCAATGAGAGCGTCCCGTGGCGCGAGTTCCTCGCGCAGTTCTAACTAGTTGCTCGCGCGAACGGATGAAGCGACGCGGCGAAATACACGGTTCTCGCCACCAGTCTGAGAGGGAGGCGCGTTCGATTTTAGAAGGGTTAGAGGAAAGCTTCAGTTTTCGGGAAATCAGCTCGAAATTGGAGTTGCGTTACGACAAGCGAGGTTTGTTCCAAAATTATTACACGCAGTTTACGAGCCGGAAACAAAAAAAGAGCGGGAAAGATTTTCCTGCGTCTGGGGCAAATTCGGAATGACTGGCCCGTCTAGCTTACCCGGAGTGTTCCTACAAAATCCGGGACAAAATCGCTTGTGCGCAATTCATCGTTGCGCTTTTTGAAAGATTTGTGAAGCGGACTCTTCAATTAGAAAACGTGTCTTTGCTGAAAGTCGCGGTCAAGCGAGCAAGGGCAGTAAAAATTATTCAGGAGGGTAGCTCCAAATGGAGTGGTAAAGGGCGCGACGGGAAAGATTTTAAGCGTTCTCCTTTTTATAGTTGGAAAAGGGGGGAAGTGGAGGCTAAGCGTAAAGAGAGAGGGAAGGTTGTTTCCAAAAGAGACAACAGGGAGAGGGAATGCTGGAAATGCGGGAAAAAAGGCACTTCCGGTATGAGTGTCCGGCAAATTCTTCCCGGGAAAACAGGGATTAGTTGACCTCACCGGAGTGGGCTCGAGGAGAAGAAACGCCCCGGATGTGAAGCGTGTTGCTCAAAGACTCGGGGAAAAAAAGATGTATTTTTATTGGAAGGAAAGCTGAATGGCAGATTTTGCCGTTTCAAACTTGATACGGGCTCCGACGTGTCTATTGTAAATGCGAAGCTAGTTAAGAGGTCTCGGTGTTGGGGGTTGTTGGAAAGACAAAAGATAAGATATCCAACAGGAGAGGATGTTCCGATTAATTCCAAGTGTGAGGCTTGTATTGTGTTAGAAGGAATTTCTCTTAGTATGCCACTTTATGTGGCGGATATGTTTTAGGATTGTATTTTAGGGGTAGACTTTTTCAGTAGAGTGGGAATGGAAAAGACTCGAGAGTTGCTCAGTTTTCGTTTTTCTTCACGAGAGTCAAAGAAGGTTTGTTGTCATGTGACCAAGGTCAAAGTTGTTCCGTCCAGCTTGAAGGAGCTCTTTGAGCGGGACTCCGTCGGCTTTGATAAAACGCAGAAGGGTGTTTTCACTGATTTCTTAAACAAATTTCAGGACATCTTTACCGACCAGATTGTGACCGGTAATTGTGAGGTTCTGCAACATGAGATCAGTTTACAGGATCCTCGTCCAATTAAGCAAGCCCCGAGAAGGGTGCCGTTGAGCATGCTGTCGGAGGTGGAACAGATTCTTCGTGAAATGAGGGAACAGGAAGTTATTGAGGAATCTTCCGGCCCGTGGGTTACTCCAGCAGTTATGGTAAAAGAAAAAGATGGGTCCTTGAGATTCTGCATAGACTACCGTAAATTAAACGCGGTTACGGTAAAAGATTCTTATCCTCTACCCAGGGTTCATGATCTTTTGGACCAACTGTCAGGCAATACATGATTTTCCACTTTAGACATGAAGAGTGGTTATTGAAAGGTAAAGATTCGCAAAGAGGAGAGAGAGAAGACTGCCTTCTCGGTAGGAAACGGGTTGTGGCAATTCACGGTGATGCCTTTTGGATTGTGCAATGCTCCGGCCACCTTTGAGTGGTTAATAGAGAGGGTCTTACGGCAGTTGCTGTCCAAGATTTGTTTAGTTTCTTTAGATGACATTATCGTTTTTGGAAAAACCTTTGAAGAGATGGTAGCCAATCTTAGGAAAGTGTTTCAGAAATTCAGAGAGGGAAATTTCAAGTTAAATCCAAAGAAGTGTACTCTTTTTAGGAAGCAAGTTAAGTATTTAGGGCATGTAATTTTGGTCGACGTGATTTCTACGGATCTGGAAAAGATTAAAGCGGTTTTGGAGTGGTCAGTTCCACAGAATAGAAAGCAGGTTCGCAATTTTTCGGGTTTTGCTCGTATTACCAAAAATTTGTGACAGGGTTTTCTTTGATAGCAAAGCCGTTGTACATTTTAACGGAAAATAATAAAAAATTTGTTTGGTTTGAGCGATGTCAACAAGTGTTCTCGCGTTTGAAGCAAATGTTAACTTCTCCTCCGGTGCTTTCGTTTCCGTCGGAAAGGGGGCAATTAATATTGGACACTGATGCGTCTGGGCATGGGATTGGTGCGGTCCTTTCACAAGTACAGCAGGGAACTGAGAAGGTCTTGGCATATTGCCGAGTTCTTAGTAAGACTGAGAAGAATTATTGTGTAAATAGAAGGAAACTTTTAGCAGTTGTTGACTCGATGAAGTCTTTTTATCACTATTTCTACGGACGGAAGGTTTTGGTTCGAACCGATCACGCTTCATTGAGGTGGCTGATGTCTTTCAGGGATTTGGAAGGGCAGTTGGCCCGGTGGAAGGAAAGGCTTCAACAATATGATTTGGACATTCAGCATCGCAGCGGAAAGGTGCACAAAAATGCGGACGGTTTATCCAGACGGCCTTGTATGGAGTTTGGGTGCAAGTACTGCTTGAGAGTCGAAGAAAAGGAGGCAGTGGAAAGGGTAAAATTTACAGCGCGGGTAGTTCTTGTGGAAGACGGAATGGTGGAGTGGCGTAGGGAGCAGCTAGGAAATTCGGAGATTTCTTTAATTTTGCAGGGGAAAAAAGCAAGTAATCGTCCTTTGTGGGATGAAGTTTCGGCAAAGGGGCTTTCTTCAAGAGTTTACTGGTCTTATTGGGATGCCTTGGTTGTACGGGATGGCATTCTTCATAAAAGATGGGAAGCTCCGAATTTGAAAACTAGCTTCCTTCAAGTTATTGTTTTTTGGAAGCTGTGCAAACAAATTTTAGAGGAGGCACATGATGCTCCAACAAAGGAGTATTTCGGTTTCAACAAGACGTTGGGAAAGATACGGAAGCAATTTTATTGGGCGACTTGCAAAAAGGATGTAGAAAACTGGTGGAAATCCTGTAAGGTGTGTGTAGCCAGAAAGGATCCTTGGGATAAGAGAAAGTCGTTGTTGCAGGTGTATATCTCTGGGGTCCCCATCAAGAGGTTGCAAATGGATATTCTTGGGCCTTTTCTGACGTCGTCTGCGGGAAACAAGTATCTTTTGGTGATAGTGGATTGTTTTATTAAGTAAGTGGAGGCATTTCCTTTGAAGAACTTTCGAGCCACAACCATGGCGGAGGTGTTTGTCAATCAAGTGATTTCGAGATATGGGGGTTCTATTAGAATTGCATACAAATCAGGAAAAAAATTTTCAATGTCGTCTCTTTTTGGAGTTAGCATGAATTTTGGGAATTAAGAAAACGAGGACAACTGCTCTCCATCCGTCTGATGATTAGGTGGAGAGGCAGCATCAGACGATTGTTCAATATTTGTCTAAATTCTAGGAAGAAAATCAGAGGGATTGGGATTGTTGGATTCCGATGTTCCTTTTAGCTTATAGGTCTTCCAGGCATGAGGCGACGGGAGTGACTCCTGCGGAGTTATGTTTCGGGCGAGAGCTCCGTCTTCCTTTGGATTTGCTACGAGGAACGCCCTCGAATTATTATCCAGAAGCATCGGAAAGTTATGCCCAAAAACTGTGTATGAAGCTTGATGAGGTTCATCAGGATGTTAGGGAACGTTTGAGGTTAAGGTCTGATAGGGCAAAAATGCGATATGATCAAAAGGCTCGGCATACTCTTTTTGAAGTAGGTCAGAAAGTGGTTTTTCAATCTGCGTCGAAGTAAAGGGAAAGCTCCAAAATTGCAAAAGAATTGAGAAGGTCCTTTTGAGCGTGTAAAAAATTTGAGTGATGTTGTTTACTGCATCCGTCGCTCACCGAGACACAAAAACAAGGTAGTGCACGCGGACAGGTTAGCCTCTTTTTGTGAGAGGTTGGAGCACACGTCGGAACCGTATCCAAGTAATTGAGAAGAAGGGAAGTTATTAAATTAGAATATTTTGTATTAATTTAAAAGAAATTGTTTTTAATAAAAATGATTGAGACATGTTCTCAGGTTCGAAGTAAGATTTAAATTAAAAACGTAGATCAAGTTGGGCAGTTTGAACCAGTTTTAATATTTTGTTCTACCATACATTCCTAAAATCTCAGATCATTTAAAAGAATTTTTCAATATAAACAACAAAAAAGTTCAATACCATTTTGCCTATAGGAACTTAAACCAATTAAACAGATTCATTAAAACACATAAAGATAATATCCCGATTAATGAAAGAAAAAATGTAGTCTACAACATTTCTTGTAATTCGTGTGATGCAGACTATGTAGAACAAACTAAAAGGAAATTACAGACGAGGATAAAAGAACACAAACAATATGTACCTTCTAAGCGACAATCATCAGTCATTTCAGAACATTGTCTTAACTCTAATCATATCTTTAACTTTGACGCAACAAAAATCTTAGACAACAAATCAAATTATTATAAACGCATGATTTCTGAAATGTTGCACATTAAAATACACCCTAACAGTCTAAATATAATGAACGACACTGAACTCTTAGATGATGTATATTTATCCATTCTTGATAAATTTAATTAACATTCACTTCTACACACGTATAGATGGAGCTGTTTACACATTACGTTTTGTACATATTGTTACTTGCTTTTCTCTCCGATTCAGTGTTGACTTGACTTTCTTTATAACAACGACTTTTAATTTTTGACATTTACAAGCACGACAAAGTCAACCACACTCTTTTTGAGATTGTTTATAGGTACACTCCATTTTTTTAAATTTATGTATACATTTTATTAATTGTAAAATAATATTTCTCACATCTATTGTCACATATTTTGTATTTAGTTCAATCCACTGAAGATGGCTAAAAAATAAAGCCGAAACGTTTGGATATAAAAATACTACGTTGTTATTTTTATTTATAACTACATAACACCTTGCAACTGGTTCAAACTGCCCAACTTGATCTACGTTTTTAATTTAGAAATTGTTTTTGCGTTTGAATACTTGTTGTTTTGTTTGTTTTTCTTTTCAGAACCTATTCCTTCCCTTTCTTTTCCTGCATTATCAAGGACGTCGGGAAGTGGCGACGTTCTGTCATTTCGTACCGTTACATCACGTTTAGCTTTATTGTATTAGGAAAGACCGCCTCGCTCACGGTTTTTGACCGTGGTTTTCCCGTGGGCCGTTGGGCAAATGTCGAGGCGGGGACTCGGGGTGCCCATTTTTGGGCGGTGGGTCCACGCAAGTTTCCCCCCTCTGTCCGAAGATTGGAAAATTACGAGATTGTCGGAGCCCTAAAGAGAATTTCTCAAGAGAAATGTTTTCGACTGGTCAACTTGAGAACCTGTGGCAGCAGTCTAGGAGTGAGCGGGAAGAC
The DNA here is from genome assembly GCF_002006095.1 of Pseudomyrmex gracilis. Lineage (NCBI taxonomy): Eukaryota > Metazoa > Arthropoda > Insecta > Hymenoptera > Formicidae > Pseudomyrmex > Pseudomyrmex gracilis. The sequence continues at coordinate 62,479 of NW_018020997.1, read as the reverse complement.
CGGACCTTCTTTAATCGTCAGGACGACGATTTGGTAGAGAAGGGAGGTAATGTTACGCAGCGGTTACCGCGTATGTGTCGCGGGAGCCGCGTGAATAGCGCGCGCTTGGCGCGACTGTTTCTTGCCGGGCGACTCGCGAGTTTGTTGAAGAAGAATTGCACGGAGAGCTGTCACGTCGCGCCTCGACGATTTGTCCTGATATAACTTGTATTCTGATATCATTTGTATTCTGAGTGATAATAAAGTGTTTTGAGAGAGACCGCGCTTTTTCTTCGCCGCAAACGCGCGAATCGTCGAGGCGCGACGTGACAGCTCTCCGTTGCAATTCTTCTTCAACAAACTCGCGAGTCGCCCAGCAACAAACAGTCGCGCCAAGCGCGCGCCGTTCACGCGGCTCCCACGACACATACGCGGTGACCGCCGCGTAACAATATAACAAAAAAACTCATATTTTATTATAACAATTAAATCTTATTAAAGCTTAATACGTTACTAAACTACGAAATATATTTACGGTCATACGAGCCGATCGCAGGATGTTGTGCGGAAAACTGCGTGTACATATATATATATATATATATACATATATATATTTGTTTGCGTGTAAATTTTCATATTTTATTATTTCATATTTTATTATAAATTAATGTTAATACATTTATTTATAATAAAATAACGAGAGACGTAAAGGAAACTGGAAAACAGGTAATAATTAAACACAACATTTGAAATATGAAAAACTTATATATATATATATTTTATTATAAACTACTGTATTAGACAAGAATAATGTATTATAACAATATATCTATAAATGCATACAAAACATTGTGTGTGTGTATGTGTGTGTCTGTGTGTTATAGCGCATATTATAAACTAGCGCAAATAAAAAATATTACAAGATATGGAACAATATAACTATATATGTAATATACAATATGTAATATACAATATGTAATATACAACTACTCTACATATAACTATACAACAATATGTAATACAACTACTTAACATATAAAAGTATACAAATGTTATGTGTTAGAAACTAGTGTGTCACACCAAAATGTTTTTTTGGTTGACAAATTTACTGTTAATCGTGATGTATCAGTGTGGTTTTGGATAAGAATATATACATATATAACTACTCTACTATATATAAATATAGTATTATAAACTTTAAACTATTGTACGTAAAAATATTATATGTAAAATTGTCTGAATATAATACTCAATATAATACCATATAAAATTGCTATAACAATAAAATATGATACAATCTGTCGTCGCAATACGTTAGTATTTTCGTCCGACTTCTTATGTACTTTTTCGGATGGAGTGCCTCGCATTCGACGATATATTCCGTTACTGACTGCGCTTATGTAATCGCGTCCTTTGCAAGCAATCAGGAACAGGCAATATTCAAACCACTTTGCATGTTGCTCTCAGGGAACATCTTCCGGATTCCAATCTCTCAATGCTCCTCCGTAATAATAACACAACGTCTGATCATCTTTTTCTGTGTAATAAAATTTAGCGGTTGCTAGATTGTGTTTGGTTTGTTTAGATGATTTTGGCCATGCTTTAAATGTATTGATTCTCGTTTTATAAGTCTCAAATCGTGGATATTTCGGTTTTAACAACGTTCTGTTTGACGTCCCGATGTTTTCGATGACATCATCATCATCATCTAGATCGGAAACGGGCATAAAACTTTTAACAAATCGACATCGTCTGGACCATTGTTAATGATCGGCTATTGGATTGTCGTTCCTTTCCCACTTGCTGATTTCTAGTTCACATTCAAAAAATTTTACCTCATCTTCTTTGCCTGTGTAATAAAACTCAGCAGCTGCCAGTCTTTCTGGCTTTATCCATGAGCACGGCCAATCTTTGAAGCTGGCTAATCGATTGATATTTCTCTTGGCAGTTCTCCGGACTATAATTTTTGGTCATTATGACAAATAAATTCTCTTTTCTACCTTCATAAAAACTGATGCAAACTACGAGCTCTATACTGATGTCTAGAAGCAAACTACGAGCTCTTAAATACTACATTCCTTACTGTTTCTTTCAATTTGATTGGATAAGAGATAACCTCTTCTTTTTTGAAATTTTGATTAATTAGCAAAAAACTATACAGTAACATCATTTGCAGGTGACATTACATGTCCATCTAATTCTATATGTTGGAAACACACGTGTTTTTTCCATCCGTCAGCGTCTCTTTTTTCTCGTACTACAGTGACAAGAGATCGCCCCTTCTTCATTGAAAATTTGATTAATTAGCAAAAAGCAAAAAAGTGCATAGTAACACCATTTGAATTGACATTTCTATCTTAGTCTATATTTTCGAAGCACACGTGTTCTTCTTGCAGTCGTTAGCGCGATTCTCTTTTCTCTCGTGCTACAGTAACTCGTTAGAAAAAAATAATGATATGAAGCATACATCAATCATTTATTAAGTAAAATGTATCCATTAGTATTAAATTGTGACGGGGTAAACCCGTCACTACTATTATTATTATCATTATTATTATTATAATATTTTTATTATTATATTATTATCATTATATCATATTTTATCCTATTTTACTGTGTAATTATTTCCGCCCGCGCCGACCACATAAAGTACTGTACCAATTACATCCGTGCCGTGTTACACGAACATAACCGATCAAGCAAGCGACCGTCTACCGAAACCGAACACACCGCGGCCACGAGCGCCACCGCGCCAGACCGCGCCGGCGCGTAGCAACGCGCACCGCACGCCGCCCCCCGGACGGGGCTTAGGCGCCCGCCGGGTATAAAAGACGGCCGAAAACCAGTCCGACCCATTCCTTCTCTATCCTTCCTGCTGCCGAGGTGCTGACTCAGGAGCATTCCTAGGCCGCCGAGGTGCTGACTCGGGACCGACAACCCGCTCTTCGAGGGACTCTGTCCGATCTCCGAGGTGTTGACTCGGGAGGACACCCAAGCCCTTAGCCTCGTGCTCCGAGGAGTTGACTCGGGCACGCCGACGATCCCCCCGAGGTGTTAACTCGGGTAAAACCAATCCTTCCTTCCGAGGTGTTGACTCGAGAGGACTCCTGACCGTTTCCCTCTCAAGGAGTTGACTCGAGGAAACCCGTCCTTTCTCTCCGAGGTGTTGACTCGGGAGGATCCTGTACCCACCGTGCTCGAGGCGTGGACCTAAGCACACCGACCGTCCCCCCCCTGAGGTTTTGACCTGGGGGAACCGATGCCGGACACCGGCTCGGCAGCGACGCGCTGACGCGCACTCCCTCCGACAGCCCTACGAGCTCGAGAAGTAAAAACAGCCGTTGTCACTGCCACACCGATAGCCGCCCTCGTCGGCTTACCAATAGCCGTTCTCGTCGGCTTACCGATAGCCGTTCTCACGGCTCACCAATAGCCGTCCTCGCGGCTCACCGACACAGCCGTTTTCACGGCTTCTGGAAACATACCTCGCCGGCACCGCGAGACCGACCTGACGATTCCGCGTCCGCCGACGGACATCCGTCACTTTGTAGTTAGTTAAAACCCCATCGATGTACATATTCGCGTCTCTTCCCCCATTAGCAGATAAGTTACCGATCCAACCGTCCGTGCGTAAAAGCTAGCGCGAACCAATCAGCACCCGTGAAACCGTTACATCGCAAGCCCCGCGTGATTTCACCCTAGATAGGCAATCATAAAGCCGCGTATTATAATTTAACCTTTGTAAAACCATTAATTATTCAAGAATATAAGCTTTAGTTCATTACAGCATTAACCGAACGTGTCGCAATCTTTCCCTTCCCCTTCTCCGAATCCTGGTCTGACCGACAAGCTGTCCGGCAAGCGGAAGGCCGGGCAAGCCACGCGTAGCACGGCTCCGTCACAAAATTCAACATTTAATATACATTTTATTCTTTTGTCACCATTGCTCGTTCACAAAGACTTCACCTTCTTCTTGCAACTGGTGTCTATTCTCTATAAATTCCAATATACACGCTCTGCAGTCGTCAGCTGGTCCATTGATTTTAAATATTGGTGTAGCGCACGTCATACAAGACAGTTCTACGCATATTCGTCGTCGCGGTATGCGTCCAGATAAAACACTCGTATGCGGATCGGCAATTTAGAGACAAACACAATGGAACAGATCACGATAAACCTCAGGATAGTCTCTTGGTTGAACACCATCGATTTGATCAAAATAATCTTTCTTCATCTCGTATTCTGGCAGCTTCATGTCTAAACAACATAGAAAGAGATAAGCAGTCAAATACAATAAAAACAGCACAAAAATGTCGCATTCACTACTTACGTCGTGAAATTCTTTCTATGTCTTCTTTATAACACTTTTTATTAAAAGTCGATTGACGTATAAACGCGAAATAAGACTTCTTAAATACTAATTGCTCCACTATTTCATCTAATTTGATTGGTCAATAAATAGCCTTCCTTCTCCATTAAAGTTTTGATTATTTAGCAAATATTTTATTTAGATGCATTATTTTGATCACAATTGACGTGTTCTTTCTAACACGATCAATAGTTTCATAGTCATGCATTTCGCAGATAACGTTGTTCACGTGTGCAGTTCCAAGTAACTCGCCGCGTGCAGGTGCGAGAAACTCTCCGTATGCAGTTTCATTTAATCTGTTTCTTCGAAACACACTTGGTCCACTTATAAAGTTGCGATTTTCGGCATGTTCATTGTGATGAGTAGCATGTTAAAGTCATGATGATGCTATTCTTAAAACGTAAGTAGAAAAAAATCATCAGTAAAACAGATAGACCAGGTACAGACGTTGCAGTCTGATAAAGTTCATCATCCTTAAGGAGAAGAGACACAGATTTTTAATACACTTAAAGAATGGAGTATAAAAAGAAGCGGCACTTGACGACTGTTCATTAGTCTCATTTACGACAATATTCGCGTGTAAGAAGTATATATATATTAGGTGCGCAACTAAGTTCCCGCTGTTTGTCAATAGATGGCTTCAGCAGTAAGTGCTGGTCGAGTTTGACATATCCAAAACGTCACGAGCCAAGCTTAGACATATGGTAAACAAACCGCTTTGACACGTTAGTAATTTTGTTTTGGCGTCATATACTTTTGGTTGTGTGAAAATGTCTGATTTTGTACCAAATAATCATCACTTGCGGGAAGTGTTGATTTTCTTATTTCATTCGAAGAAAACGGCGGCTAAAGCGCATCGAGAGCTCCAAAAAGTTTACGGAGATGCTGCTCTAAGTAAAACAACGTGCCATTGGTTCCGTCGCTTCAAAGACGGTGATTTTGATGTTGACGACCGTCCGCGTAAAGGAAGGCCAAAAACCTTCGAAGACGCTGAAATGGAGGCATTGGTCGATGAAGATCCATGCCAAACGCAAAAACAGCTTGCTTCAGCATTAGGAATTACCCGCCAAACCATTTCCAAGCGATTGCATGCGTTGGAAATGATTCAAAAGCAAGGAACTTGGGTTCCTTATGATTTGAAGCCAAGGGACGTTGAGCGTCGTTTTTTCGCCTGTGAACAACTGCTTCAGCGGCAAAACAGGAAGGGTTTTCTTGATCGCATTGTGACGGGTGATGAAAAATGGATTCATTACAGCAACCCAAAGAAAAAAAAGTCATGGGGACTGCCCGGTCATGCTTCTACGTCGTCGGTTCGGCCAAATATTCACGCTGCAAAGGTTATGCTGTGTATTTGGTGGGATCAGGTCGATGTTATATATTTATCATGAGCTGTTGAAACCAAATGAAACCATCACTGGGGAACGGTATCGAATTCAATTCATGCGACTAAGCCGAGCACTACGCGAAAAACGGCCACAATAGGAGCAGAGGCACGAAAAAGTGATTCTACTGCATGACAACGCTCGGCCTCATGTTGCCAAACCCGTTAAAACCTACGTGGAAACGCTCAAATGGAAATCTATCCCACCCCACCCGCCATATTCCCCAGATATTGCGCCGTTTGATTATTACTTGCTCCGTTCGATGGCACATGGTCTGGCTGATTAGCAGTTCCACTCATATAAAGACATCAAAAAATAGCTTGAGTCGTGGATAGCCTCAAAAGACAAACACTTTTACCGTAACGGTATTTGAGCTCTGCCAGAAAGATGGGAAAAAGTTGTAGCTACCAATGGGCAATACTTTGAATGGTTCATTTGTACCCATTTTTTCACAATAAAGTTGCATTTTCAAAAAAAACAGCGAGAACTTAGTTGCGCACCTAATACATATATATACTACTTACCGTATTACTTCTCGCCAAGTAAGATAAATTAAATTTTTACATATATAATTCAATACAAATTATTGCTACCAACTCTGCAAGTTTTGCGTACTGCAGAATATTACTTTTCATCAAAATAAAAAAATCTGCGACTATGCAGTTTTACACCCCGTGACACATATATCGCAAACTATATATTGACTACGTAAAATAAACGTATATGTACACACAAAAAAATACATTGTGTCTGTGTAATATGTATATAATGACGCGTGGAAACATTGCGTTTTTGAAATAAAATCTAAAAATAACATATTTCGTCTTTGCTCTTTATCACTACACCTGCAACTTCACGCGTAGGCTTATCGCCAAAAGATGCAACTATGCAGTTTTAGACTGTATAACACCGCGACACGTATCTTAGTAAATACAGAATACATATATACAAAATACGTAAAAATAACTGCAAAGAAAACCTGCACTTTTTTTTACAGTATAACGTTGTGGCACATGTCGTAGTAAACAAAAACTCTCTCTTATCTTACATATAAAAAACATTTCACATATATGTATATAAATACATACCTTATAATCGCCATATTGTCGGAATCTTCCCCAATATTGCCGCTGCATGACGTCACGTCCTGTGACGTCATCGTCGCGTAACGTAATTGTGACATCAACCCTTCCCCTGTGAGATCATACCCCGCGCCTCCTCTTACGTTATCGTGACGTAACCCCTCCTGTGACGTCATCGTGGCGTCACCCCTCCCTCTGTGACGTCATCTCCCGCGCTCTCCTCGGAGCTTCTGGGTTAAAATTCTCACTATTACATTACTTATGAGACATCCTAATTTGCGATAATTTTCTATTATCTCGTTTACAATTTTTTTGTAATCTTCACTTTTTTGTTCAAGTTTTTTGTTCTTGAGGAAAGTTTCAGCAACTTTTTTGAAGCTGATCCACGCTGCTTTCTCGGTATTAGTCATTTTGGTAACAAACATTTTGTCTTTTAGTAGAGTTTGAATCTGTGGTTCAGTGAATACACTTTTTTTGAGTTTGGCTTTGGACAACTTAGGGAATGTTTGTTTTATGTATTTGAAGCATTGCCCTTCTTTTTCAAGAGTTTTACCAAACTGTTTTATCAGACCAAATTTGATGTGTGACGTGTTATTTTCATTCTTTTATATTTTTTATTGCCTATTACAATAAGAGCGTGACATAAATGATGAGTCATGCAGCGCGACGTATACAGTGCGATATTGACGGCTTATTTATAAAAAATGCGATTTTAAAACATAATATAATCATATACGGTTGCATTCAGCGTAACACATGCTACAACTTGTCTTGACATAAATTTTGAAATTTGTGAAAAAAATAATGAGAGGTGGAAGTAAGTAAAAAAATGTTGAATTAAACAAACATTCACCTACGCGATTATAAAGCTTATAAAAAACCATTTAATTATTATGTGAAACATTTTTTTATATCTCTTACCGTTATGACAACATTCACATAAAAAAAGAAACAAGGTTTTGTGTCAAAGAGGTGTCACTTTTTAAACGTGCAAGAAAGCACATAAAAAATAAAGATCTCTTATTTTTAGTTACTGTACAACATATTCAAAGCTCATCAAAATCGGAGAAGGACACTTGTAACAGTCCGTCTTTTCCTGGTAGGATAGCTACGCCGGGTCAGGTAGGATAAAGAATTCTGAGTGAGATGTCGTATTTTAATTGCACCAGCTTATACGTTTATTCGTATGAACGTTTTAGTACGTACTGTGACGTGGTAGGGCGAATGCAAGTGCACTCGCTCACCCCCGTCACTAAAGGCTCGTCCAAGGCCGGAACGCGCACGCAGGTACCCGCTAGTCCTCCAGGACAAAACACTTAATTAAAACAAAAATTAAAACTTGCGTGTATTCCCTTTTTGTTTTAAACCACTATTGTAAGCGGCTAAGAGCGCCTCACTGGCCCCGGTATTACCGCAGCGGAAGGACGAAATCAGAAGAAGGCGCCCGAGAATGAGGCCAGGTAAAGATGGAAGCGTTCAAGGAAAGAAAAAAGGGAAAGAACGACAATTAACACAAAAACGGGAAGACAAGGCATCGAGGTAAACAACACACACGTTTGCTGGTTTCATGAAGCCACGACAGAGGCAAGGTAACACCAGACGGCTCTAATCAACAAACAACGGCCGGGTCCAGGTGACTCTAGTGAGAGCCATTAGGAAAAGTAAAAATTGCGGACCACGAGATAATGTGACATAGGTACAGCTCCAAAAGCCTACTATAGGTTAATCAAAACCCTTTCCCTCGCAGCTATGAGTTCCCCGCAGGGAAAGCCGCGAGGATATATAAGGCGGCCTGGAGATCGACACAGATTCGATTGCGAGAATAGTCAATTGAGAATTCACTTAATAGCGAGAGTGTGAAAAGTTAGTTAGAGAGAGTGCGTATAATCTGCGCGAGCGTAACACCTCCTGTGCGAAAGTGCTTCTGCATCCAAGGGCGAGCTTGGCCGTTGTAACGTAGACGAGACAGCGGAGGCGAGTCCGATTCCGGCAAGAGTGGCTGAGGAGGACAACACCGGTGAGCTACTCAAAGCTGCTTTGTTTTATTACGATTATTGTGCCACTTACGTAAAATTTCGTGCGAGTCAAAAGCACTGGCTTGCCGCCAGTATCGCGGGGAACAAGAGAGTAATCTTGTTCAACGGCCTTGATTATAGATTGAAATTATTTGGGCAGGGCGAGCAGCGGCAGTTGACCAGCAAAATAAATAGGCGTTCTTCGGAAACGCAGGGCGTGGGAAACCCGCTTCACTCAAATATCAGGTAGTAATTCGCTCTGGAGGACCGCACCCAACTGGCTAAGCCGAGAGATTCGCGCGGAGAAGCAACCCCGGGCGCGTCATTTCAGGGAAAACGACGAGCTATCGGGTCGCGTTCAAGCTATCGGACGCCGCGCTAAAATTACGAATTTTTGTCGCACACAAGCGGCTCACCTCGCGAGTGCTGTCAAACCGTCGGTGAAACCGTTCGACAAAACTCATCGGAAGATATCTGTGCGAGATTTGCGTTATTGTATTTTAGAAAGAAAAGAAGAAAATAGAGGAAACGGGTGTTGTATCGGGCGAGAACCGCGGTGACAATCTCGTATCTTTTCGTATTTACGTATCAAGGCAAAAACCGACATATCGTTTGTAAATCAGCTGTTAAAACGTGCGACCGCATAGCTTTTTACAATAACAGCTGATTCGGCAAGCGAGATCTAAGCCGGTCGTTGACTTGGCGTGCCGATACGACCAAACACTTAGCGCGAGCGAGGTGTTTGTCTCACGCGATTACGGCTCGACAGAAAAATCCTCGATTCTCTCAAAATCTGTTGACTTGCGCGTACCGCGACGAAATTCGTCGAATTCCATCTAGCGCAATCGAATACTTTGTATTTCCGCATACCGGTCTACAAGACAGAGTCTCCCGTCTATCAACGGACTCGATATCAAATTTCTTTATTTTATATTTCAGTCTAGAGTCAAAAATAAATTCATTGTTATCTTATTTTAAATCAAATCTCACGTTATTTGTTTTGAATTCCCTCTGCTTATCTTTCCTTTCATATTACCCCTCTCCGTTTGGATTAAAAGAGCTAGTCAGTCTGAATTCTATCCGCGGGACGCCTAATAATCGGCACGTGAGTCGCATGTCTGGCGCCCAAACTAACCGAAAGAAGAGAGACAATTTCCGGAATTCAGCTCCCTTCCGGGCTCCCCCCCACCGGTATCAGTTACGGCGGAGACGAGCCTTTTTTTACAGCAACGTTCGCTCTTAAAAAGTGTTGCAGTACAAAGATATTTTACAAAATCAGAAAGAAAGAAACGATCGCGTGAATCAGTCGCGTAAGTTCCGACGCGCGTTGTTTTGTGTCAGCCTAACGCTCAGCGGGCAGTTAGACAAGAATTCACGTGTGCATGTTTTTGTATGTTTTTAATTGCTGGCTCACGGTTTGAGAATTCGTTTCCATTTGCCGGGATACCCGGCTGAGAGAGAGTCGCTTTTCTTCAGAGAGAGCGAGCAGAGCTGAATAACTCTTCTTGCCGAGACACCCGGCAAGGAGAGTGATTCTCCCCGAAAAAGAGCGGAGTCGGTGAGGATGCTCTGCTTGCCAAAATATCCGGCAGGAAGAGTGATTCTCCCCGAAGAAGAGCGTAGTCGGTCCAGAAAGTCGTCGAAACACTCGACCGAGGCGGTTTGTACCTCTTGGCTTCTCGGATTTGAGCTTGGAGTGCTCGCAGGCTCTCTCTGCTCTCCGGCGGTCCTGAGATCCCGTTTTATACCCGCGATCTACCCCCGGCTTGATAACACAATCGATCGGTAATCCCCGCTCCTCGGAGCAGGGAAAGCGCCGCGCAGATGGTGGAATGCTAGCTCCGTAGTGCGACGCGGTGCGGGGTTGTCTCGCTGTATCGCGGCATGGGAATGTGCCGCGCGGTGCGAAAGAACGTATGCCGTTTTAAGGCATATTTCTATAATTTATTATGGCGTTAAACGCCGTGTTTTTGTGCCGGGACAGTTGGTCAGCCTCGGCAGTAAAGATACGAAATATGCGTATCGTTACACACTTGCGTAATTTTCCCTGTGAGACGCATGAGAGCTTACATCGCAATGAACGGTGGCCACTTCGAACATTTATTATAAAGAATGGCATTTAATAATAGTAAATCTGCCTTTTTTAGGGGAATCAAATATTTTATTACGTAGAACATCTTATTTTAGAGTTTGCAATAATATTGTTCTGAGAAAACAATAAGCGCAAATTGCGCGTTCGGACTTCTGAGACATTGATCAATCAAATGTTCACATTCAACTAATCGCATTAGTCAAATCAACCAATTGACTAGCGCGATTGGTCAATTCCACAAGACCTTTTGGTTACGTCTTGCGCTCAATGTAGAACGGGCTTAAAGGTGGCGCGAATTTCAATGCTTTTTCATACTCAAAAAGTATACTGCCATTAATGCATGTTGCTATACACACAAAGCGAAAGCGATTCGTCGGTTGCTGGTACGAGACTGGAAGAAAATGTTTCCGCTGTGTGTACAAGTACAATCAGTGAAATATATATGTATATATATAATTACGTAACGACTGATAATCCTTGGAAAAGACGTGTTTCATTACATGCTTTTTTCAAGAAGTATCAATCATCGAAATATTAAGTGAGCAATAGCGAGCGATAGTGATTGATAGTGATTTATGTGATGCACGGATTAAGTAATACAAATTACGAATGAGTAAATAAATAAGTGAGAGAAAAAGAGAGAAAAAGAGAGAGCCCGAGGAAGATAAAGGAACAGTGTAGCGATTAGCTGATCGCGTCAGACATCCATACGTCATCGTCCGCGTCTGACGGTGATTTGCGCCGCCCCTGCCTATCTCTTGTATCTGATTTGTGGTAAGTCACCTATTTTTAATAATAACTCAAAAAGTAAGCTTCAGACAAAATTTTGCCAAATAAAAAGTTGTCTTAGAATTTAGTCAAGAATATGTGTTTTCAAAGATAACAAGTTGGTTTAAATCATTTTGCACATAAAAAAATAAAAAATTAATTGAGTTTTTTTCTTATAATTTTTAAAGTACAAAATCTTTACAAGATTATTTAAACAATCGTCTTGTAAAGATTTTGTACTTTAAAAAGTGGTTAACTTACCTCTGGCGATATTTCCTTGCAAAGGATACTTCGGATCGTAATGGATGTCCGTGATGTGCCAAAAGTATCCTATAAGAAAAAGATAAAGATTTTATTTTAATGACAGTAAATAGTTTTTAATTTTAATGTTTTAACAAATCATCAATACTTATATACACAATTCTTTGAAGTCTTGAAATATAGTCAATTGCTATGTTGTGCACTACTGTTTACCAAAACAATGTACGATCGTTTTTAATGGTGAAGAAAACTGTCCATCAGGTTCGTGTTGACGTCACTAATATGTAGTGGTCGAATAAGAGTTTATTCAACTTGGACAGTTTGAGAGAAAAATTCTTTTTTACTTGAAATAAATAGTTTGCTTTTTAGTCAAAAAAACTAAAATAATTTCTACGATAGATTCAAACTTAATATCTCAAGGTTTGAACTTGGTTTGCAGCCTGTACTAAGGTAAGATCGTTGGACCAATCTCATGGTCACCGATATTACGAGAGAGAAAGTTCTATGTGCGCGCACAGAAAATAGAATTTCAAATATTAATTATGTAAAGATGATTGTATGTAGCTTCAAGAATTTTTTTCAAAGAACAAATGAATTTTGGCTATTGAAGCAATAACACTGTTGTTGGAGTGTATATATTTAAATCCGTTTATTAACAATTTGATAGCATAAACGCTTTCGACCTTGTATTAGGTCCTGTTCAAATGCATTTCTACAATGAATTAACGTATAATACAATTAATGAAATTTAAAAAGTAATTAAAAATTGCAGAATAAATATAATATACAAAAGTCACTTACAAATTTCTTAGATAAAATACGTCGCTCAATGCTGATCAAGAATATCCGCACTAGCCATCCCGACCAACACTCTACAAGAGTGAAAACGCGACTGAGAAACAGCGTGTGTATAATGATAGAATTCAAATTGACGAATAACATATCACTTTATGATGTCTTATCGACAAACGGTAAATAGGAATTATTTAAATTTTTCGTGTCGCACTGTAAATTAAGTCCGCAGACTTGACTTCTTATATGTAGCATTTCTGATACCAACCTTTTGCTGTATGATCTCTCAAAATCCAATATTTCTACCTTGTCCCTCTCAAAATCATGTGAGTAATGCAATCTGTGTTCAGTTATTACAGATTTTTGAGTGGAATTTCTATTGATGTGACTTTTATGTTCCTTAATTCTGGCCTGTAACATTCTGCCAGTTTGTCCTACATACAAGGCTTCACATTCACGGCACTTGATCTTATATACTACGGAAGGATGTGAGAGAAGAGGCAAAGAATCCTTAAGAACGTTAATAAATTTCGCCAGTTTGTCGAGGTTATAATAACCTAAACGCGTATGTGAGTCTGTAGGAAATATTTTTGAAAATTTTTTCGAAAATTTGTTAATGTAAGGCAAGACAAACCAGTGACGCTGTATGTCATTAGAACTCTTATTAGACAAAAACCTTCTTATGTCATTGTTTTTATAAAAATTCTGTTTCAGTCTAAGGATAAAATTATCATATATGAAGTCCATGGGATAATTATTGTCAATTAATAAATTAAAGATGAAGTCAAAATTTTTAGAATGGAATTTAGGATGTGATAAAAAAAAGGCCCTGTCCACAAGGCTGATGACCGTGCCTCTTTTTTGGCAAATAGGATGGTTGGAAAAATAGTTNAGGTATCTAACAGAAAACGTTGGATTGTGATACCAGTCGTGAATTAATCTGTTATTATTTTTAATAATAGTAATGTCCAAAAAATTGAGTCTATCACCACCCACCTCCATGGTAAATTGGAGTCGTGGGTAATAAGTATTGTACAAATTTAAAACAGCATCAAATTGCTCTTTAGGAACCATGAGAGCTATGTCATCAACGTATCTGACATGTAAAGGTGGACGGAAGGAGAGGGATTCAAAAATGGATATTTCCAGATCTTGCATTACAATGTCTGCAAGGATCGGAGAGAGAGGAGAGCCCATAGGAGCACCAAAGGTCTGTTTATAATATTTGTTATTGAACAGAAAAAAGTAGAGTTAAACACCAGATTGATTGCTAAAAAAAATTCCTCTTTAGGTAAACTTTGTGACGGGGCACCCCGTCACTGTAAAAAGTGTAATATATTTAGAATATATATATATTTATAAGTATCTATAGCGTGACATTATTACCCGTCCATAAGTAGCCGTTAGACCGCACCAAAAGTGCTACAACATGTGCACTTTGTCCCGACTTATGGGAACGCGCCCTAAGCTTAGGGACCGCAAGCGCTGCGACCGCAGACCGTACCGCGCCGACGCAGAACCCCACTCGCGGGCCTGCGCGCACCGCACACCGCGCCCCGGACCGAGCTCGGGCCGCCGCCG
>NW_018020997.1:36614-43731 GCF_002006095.1 Pseudomyrmex gracilis | reverse complement strand
TGAACCGGCGGGTATCTATATTGCCTTACGCATACCGGAATATTATCTGTTGTGTTTATGGAATGTATGATTTTATTGGTTTCTTTTATAGTTTATCTCCCGGTAGATAAAATATATTGTTAAAATTTTCAATTACGAGTTGTATCGATTATTTCTCTTCTTTCTTTAACTGATCTAATCTCAAGTTTTGTTTCAGTAAATCTAGCCTTTATCTTTATATTAAATTTTTCGAGATTACCGAATCTATTTGATATGTAAAGCTGTCCCTCGGGCTCGTGGTAATATCCACTGGCTCTACATCGATTGCAGGGATCTCTAAATTAACTTCTTTTTTCGTCGTATTAGTTACGTATATATAAGTTTCACCCGCGTGATTTACTTTTACAATGCTATCTATTAAGAAAATAATCGTGCTCTAGTTCTTGGCAATTTATAAGCGCATTCTCAACCAGAAACTTATTACCGGTATGATTTCAATACCGGTATTATACTAGAGATTGTATACCGAAACCGATATAGTACCGAAATTGAGTCTTACCGTTACTGTTATAGTACCGAAACCAATATGTACCAAAAACCGTAATAAAATACCGGTATTATTTCGGTATTCTTACTAATGGTATTCTTAAAAATTAGATAGTGTGACGGGGCACCCCGTCACTGTAAAAAGTGTAATACATTTAGAATATATATATATATTTATAAGTATCTATAGCGTGACATTATTTAGACCGCACCGAAAGTGCTACAACATGTGCACTTTGTCCCGACTCATGGGAACGCGCCCTAAGTCTAGGAACCGCAAGCACTGCGACCGCAAACCGTACCGCGCCGGCGCAGAATCCCACTCGTGGGCCTGCGCGCACCGCACACCGCGCCCCGGACCGAGCTCGCGCCGCCGCCGGGTATATAAGGCGAGCGAAACCGGCTCCGAGCACCATTCCTATCCCATCCCGCTCTCCGAGGTGTTGACTCGGAAGCATTCCCAGGTCTCCGAGGTGCTGACTCGGAACCGACAAACCACCTTTGAGGCGTTGTCTCGAAGTATTCCGACTCCGATCTTCGAGGTGCTGACTCGGAATCAAAACTTCTTCTTCCCGAGGTGTTGACTCGGGAAGACACCCGTGCCCTGAAATCACCCGCTCGAGGAGCTGACTCGAGCCAACGACGTCTCCCCCAAGGTGTTGACTCGGGAAACCCGATCCTTTCTTCCCGAGGTGTTGACTCGGGGGGAATCCTGACCGTTAACCTCTCGAGGTGTTGACTCGGGCAGCACATCCTGGCCTCTCCGAGGTGTTGACTCAAAAGGTTCCCGCACCGACCGTACCCGGGGCATTGGCCCAGGTACACCGACCGTCCCCTCGGCCGTTCTCACGGCCCGCCGAAAGCCGTTTTCACAGCTCGCCGCAACCGCCGTTTTCACGGCGCACCGAAACCGCCGTTCTCACGGCGTACCCGGACATCTCTCGCTACTCCGTAGCCGCCCTGACCCGCCGACCGCGTGCACCACGTCGTGCCGCGACCCTACGCGCCCGCGCACCGCGTCTCCGACGCCAACCCGCGTAATCGCGTTCCCGTAGCCGAATACCCCTCGCTGTATATACTCGCGTCCCTCCTGTCTTAGCAAGTAAGTTCCCGTTCCGTCCCCGTATCGGCAGAACCCGATCCGCGATAGTACGCCCGCGCCAATCACAGGCCGCGAACCGTTAACCTGTAAGGGCTTCGAGCCCCGCGTCGTTTCGATATTGTAAATACGTTCTCCTTTAGCAGGTAAGATTCTGTTCCGTAACCGCGTCGGCAGAGACCGACCCGCGACAGTACGCGCGCACCAATCACAGGCCGTGAACCGTTCATCTGCAAGGGCCTCGAGCCCCGCGTTATGTCGGCATTGTATATGCCTTCTTAGTGAGTAAGTTTCCGTCCCGTTTCCGCGTCGGCAGCGACCGACTCGCGATAGTAAGCGCGCGCTAATCACAGGCCGCGAAACCGCCGGACCGTAAGGGCTTCGAGCCCGCGTCGTTATGACATTGTAAATAGTAGTTTTCAGAATATATTATCATTGAGTTTACAGCAGAAAACCGAACGTGTCGCAATCTCTTCCTTCCCCTCACCCGAATCCTGGTCTGACCGAGCTGTCCGGCAGGCGGAAGGCCGGGCGAGCCGCGCATAA
The DNA here is from genome assembly GCF_002006095.1 of Pseudomyrmex gracilis. Classification (NCBI taxonomy): domain Eukaryota; kingdom Metazoa; phylum Arthropoda; class Insecta; order Hymenoptera; family Formicidae; genus Pseudomyrmex; species Pseudomyrmex gracilis. The sequence continues at coordinate 41,561 of NW_018020997.1, read as the reverse complement.
CACGGCGGCTCCGTTACAACTTGTATTATGTGTTATTAAACACCATCTCTTTTTCAAACCACTAATTACAAGTTTAAAAGGAATATTAGTAAAAAGAGATACAACGTTGAGTGAAATGAGTTCAAAATTTTCAGCAAAGTTTACGTTAGAGATTAAACTAGCAAGGTGGAAGCTATTATAAACAAAACTTGACGGGGGTTGAAGATTTTTTAAAATTATTTTATGTAAAAATATTGCCAGGTTGTGTAAAGAATTATTAATAGAAGAAATAATGATCCTGAGAGGATTACCGGGTTTATGGATCTTCGGGACTCCATAGGCTCTAGGAAGGATAGTTATAAATGTATTTAAATTTTTATAAGTTAGTTCCGTGATGTAATCGCGAGCCTTCCATCTCTTTATCAATTCTTTGAGAGAATTCAATATAGAGTTTACTGGGTTCTTTTTTACAAGAACATACGTGTTGGTATCAGAAAGCATCTCTTCCATTTGATTCGTGTACAAGTCTCTATAGCAACAACCGCATTCCCCTTGTCAGGTCTTGTAAATGCAATAGAAGGATGATTTTTTATAAACTGACAAGTGAGTTTTTGAGCTTGGATGATATCTCCGTAGTATGTAGTATTATTGAATTTAGAGACTCTCATATGTTTGAGAGTAGAAACAAATTGATTACGGCATTCTATTTTATTGTTATTATTTAAATGCTTAATATTATTTTCGAAGTTCTTAATCAATTCAAACGTAAGTTTTTGATTATTGTCAGGTGGAAGACAAAAATTCTCTCCTAATTGTAACAAGCCAGAGACTTCAGAAGGTATATTGGTATTAGTGAGGTTAATGAACCAATTTTTACGTGGTTCTAATAATGTTCTTGAAGATGTTTGGAAATTTAAGTTTATTGTGTAACTAGGTTGTTCAGTAGTAGGTGGTGCAAAGGATGTTTGAAAATTTAAGTTAATTGTGTCTTCAAATATTAACATTTTGAACGTCAAGAATATTTCAAATGTGTTTGTGTGTATACGGAGTGTTTCAGACCACCCGTTCACTCCATTTAAAAACGAGAAAAGTAATTATTTTGAAAATTGTTTTAGACAAAAGTTATTGGAGCTTAAGTAATGCATTCCATAGGCATATGCGAGTGACCTTGCGTGGCGTCATAAAGGTCATGGTAAGGTTGACTTGAATTTTTTAAATAAAATTCATATATTTTATTGCTTATTTTTGTAGCTCACGTCAAGGCGTTTTCAAACATTAGTTACAAACTTTTTTTTAGTTAAGATTTTCCTGAGTTCTTGGACTTCAAAAGTTTAGTACCATCGGCGTTAGCATTGCCCAAAATGTACCGCGTAGAGATCGCACGGTCGGATTTACATCTCTCCTGGATAAATATAAACCAAATCCATTCGTAAAGCAGCTCTGCAACATGATATAAGTTGAATGTCTGTGCAGAGAATTTTTAAACAAATTAAATTTTATCTATATAAAATTTATCTTATACAATAACTAAACAAAGATAATTTTGATCGACAAAAGTAATTTTGACCACATAATGCAAAAAATTGACAAAGAATTTAACTATTCAGCATAATTTTTTTCGGTAAAGCAACTTTTAAAATGAATGGTACCGTCAATAAACATAACTGTAGATTATGGTCTTGATGAAACTTTTCATTGAATATTACAGACACATACACAATGTCTAGAAAAACTAAACGTTTTAGCAAGTATCTTAAATAATATATATATTGATTGGATCATATTTTATTTAAGGCAATTTGACATCAGCAAAATATGAAGATATGCTGAGGAATCAGATACTCCCGGCAATACAAGCAATAATACGTGAAAACTTTGATGAGATATAATTTCAAGAAAACAATTGCAGCACCACATTACGGAAGGAAAGTTCGTAATTATTTGAACGCAGGTTTTCCTAACTGGTAAATTGGCAGAATAGAAAAGATTGAGTGACCACCATGATAGTCAAATTTTTCGCCACTCGATTCCTTTTTATAGAGTCATCTAAAAAGCAGAGTGTATAAAACAAAAACACGAAATCTAGAGATCTAGAGATGATTTTTGTCATCAAATTCTGAAAAAAGTGCACAAATTGAACCAGATTTCATTAGGAATATCGTGACACGTTTTTATGATCAAATAGCACAATAGCAAAGAGCATACACAAATGTGTTTCTTATGTTGATTACTTTCCAGGTCTCCAAATGACCAATCTTGATTTAATTGAGTCTTTGCTTTTGCTAGATGGATTCATGATCGTTCTTGCCTAATTAGCTGAATTACATACACATGAGGTGTAAATCTGATCAGGTAACCTGTAGCATACCTTGGATAATGTTAATACTAGCAGTATTCTAAATTCTCTGCACATATACACCTCATGTGTATATAACATTCACTAACTCTCATAACTCAAAAAATACTTAAAGAAACAAAAACTTTGTTTAGTGTTTTGGAAAGCTCTTGAGTAGTAAAACTATGAAAGTTCTAACTCAGGAGCTCCGAGAAAAACGCAAAGGATGACATCACAGGGGAAGGGGTGACATTACGACGACGTCACAAGGGAGCGTGGCACCGACGAGGAAAAGGTGGAGGATGACGTCACAGGATATGACATTACGCGGTGTCAGGAAATGACATCACGCGGAAGGCTTGTTATGGCGACTTCGTACGCGGCACTGGCAGCAATATGGCGGTTCGACAATATAGTTGCTTATAACGTCACGCGGAAAACAATATGGCGACTTCAGGTATGTACTTTTTTACTGTGGCAAGGTATATCTCTTTTTAATGCTGTGCGACAATATGACAACTCCAAGCAATGTTTGTATATAATATATATGAGAACGCCAACTATGTATTTTGTACATATTTTATTTATTCTTGCTTCTTTTCTAGGAAAGTGTGTATAAAGAAGAAATTTCCGAGAAATACTTCCCCTGGAGCCGCATGATATAGTGCTCCCTACTGTATGTATGTATGTATGTATTGTGACCGTTATTTTTTTTTTATGTCTAGGGTGACTTTAGACTATTCTTCCAAACGGCACAAAACGTCACGTCTCGCGGGATGTCAACGCTAATGCAAAATATCCTGAAGTTGGACGCCAGATACGCCGGGGCGTATCACCCAAATTCCTCAAATAATTCTGTTAAGTAACCGCAGGACGTGACGGCCGCGAAAAGTGCGTCGGCTAATGCAAATAATTTTTTATAACGGAGAGACGGGGTGTACGGGATACATTAAGAAAAAGAGCGAACCAACGGGTTTAACACGTTGAGTGTCACGTCAGTCATCGATGACTGACACTGAGCTTTCCGTTCAGGCCACGTCAGTCATCGGTGACTGACACAACTTTTCGTTCAGGCCGCGACAGTCACCAGTGACTGACAGTATAAAATATGATAATAAACGTAAAAATTTACATTGTTACGATGGCCCTAATATGTTTAAACATTTGCATCGAGTAAATTCTAATTTGCCAATATTGCGCTTCGCATTGCTGTACCACGATACCAGCGCGCGCGGCCTGACGGAGAAATCGTTATAAAACCGCGTGGCACTCAACGTGTTAACCAGAGAATAACAACTTTCTTTCGCGATACTGTCTTGCGATATTCTCCGCGGTACAGTTCTGAGAATCGAGACGTGTCGGAACGTCCGTTTAACGCAAAAGTCAATACTTAATTCCGCGTTCGAAACAGAATTTTAGCAAGTGACGAAACATACAAAAAAGGCAACGAAATAAACAGAAAATATGCACAATAACAAACCGACTGCTCGAATACCGCTAGAGAGAGCGGAACGCGGAATGTGGATCGAATTACCCTCGATCACGCGCTCGAGGGAATCGCGACGCACGACACTAAATATACGAGAATATATCGAATTGGCGGCTTTACAATGGTTGCGATATTCGTCTCACCAATACTGCGCTCTATTAAACTCCTCGCCGGATCTTGGCTGCGGAGACTGGTCGGGATCGTCGCACAAGACACACGGAAACTTTAACGTGCACGATGTGTCCTCTCAGGATCACGGCGTAACGAACAGTGAATCGGAAATCGATCCTGCGCGAGGATGTCAGCTGTTCGGCGCTGCGGGTCGCGACCTCGACTCCTCGCGGCGCGTTATCAACCTATCAGGCCGCGATCGCGCGTCGGGCCGCAGATTTGCGGTCGCGATCTTCCTTATCAGCTTGGCGCTTTTATGAAATTCGGAAAGGACCGGGAACTTCTCTGACTGAGAGATCATACTATCTCGATCCTCCCGTCTCGTTATATAATTTGCGAACTGGTTCATCTCTATCTCAGTTGCAAGAAATCTGGCCAGGACTTTTCCGCAAGAGAAGAAATTCCGGTCCTCCGTGAGGTTTTCCGGTGCGTGATATCCGTGCGTCCGGTGAGCTCTCTTTTCTTTCGACTCCGCTGCACGCCGTTTCAGCTCCAGAGTTTAGCTCGCTATTCCTTTCTTCGGCTTTTAAATATTGGTAATGACAAACTGCCTCCAGGTACTCGCCGCTCAATTCTACACAAAAGAATGCGCATCTCGGCGTCCCGAGATCGCAATTGCAACACGAAACACGCGTTTCTCGGCGTCCCGAGAACGCGATTACAACACAAAATAAACACTTCTCAGCGTCCTGAGAGTGCAACCTAATAACAATCGGGCTTTACGTCCGATCGAACGCGAAACCACAAAATATACGAAATATACAAAAATTTGACAAGCAAAGACGGGAATCGCTCTCTCTTTACAGAATGTATCCCGAGAGGACATGACTTCCCGACTCTTTATCAAAAGTATTAATGAATGTAACAAGTAACTGGCGCCAGAAAGGCGTCACGTCACAATATGTAAGAGAGAGAGAGAGAGAGAGAGAGAGAGAGAGAGAGAGAGAGAGAGAGAGAGAGAGAGAGAGAGAGA
>NW_018020997.1:24913-34913 GCF_002006095.1 Pseudomyrmex gracilis | reverse complement strand
GGAACACACACACACAATTATACTTTTCGAAAATGATCTTCCATTTTAATGTATCTTCCAATTTAATTAGCACTGCACACTTTTCTTTTTTCCTGTCTACTCTCGCTGTTACCAGTCAAATAGGTGAAATCTTGTTTCTCACAATGTAACGAAAATTTTCTCGTGTTTACTCATTGTCTGTTTTCTACTTTTCAAGAATATAATATTTTCTTTCACAGGTATAACATACAACAAATATTACAAAGAAATGTGTGTGCTTTAAAACATGTTGCATATATTTTTACATGTTGCGTACACTTATTTATCCGTTTTTTACAAACAGAACACAAATTAGTAACAATCTAATTATTTTTACCGTATTTTTTACATCACGGATTTTTTATGCAAAAAATGCACTTTAAAAACATGCAATAAATAAATAAAAAACGTAATACTTACATTTAGATTATATTGTAACATTTGAAAAAAAAAAAAAAAATATCGAGACTCGAACCAGCAGCGTCGACACTACTAACCTAGTACGCTACCGATACGCCACGCGCTCTTTGACTAAACAGCCTATTTAATATCCTTATAAAGTACATCTAAATTTTCAACTTTGATTTTCTTGCGAATGCTTGAGTAGTGCGTCTTATTACTTTACCCTGCAATACTCCACATAATCATCTATCGATCCTATAAGTTTCGTCCAAATCGATTGTTCCATTGTCGTAGTCTCCCCTTGTCAGAAATGTGCATGTTCACATTTGTGCTACCAGATGGTGTTGTTTAACAAGCACGTTTTAAGAAGAAAGTTAGAGAAAGAGAGAAACATCAAGAAGCACGGTAGTGCCTCGCGTCAAGTCCACGCGCAACAAAGCACGCACAACGAATGTTTTCTTTCTATTATTTTACAACCTATGTTAAATCGGTGATTGGAAAGTTCCCAAAAACGCGGTTTTACAATAAAGCTTATGAATAACGAATATAAGCATTTGACTTATTTTAATATTCTATATTTAACGATACATAGTTCTTTTCGCAAATTGCGGATATTTCGAAAACCAGAAGAGATAGCTTGAAACTAATTTTGCAGGTACCTTCAATCGGCTATTCTGCGATTTATGACAAAGAGTGAAAGTTAACAAATTGAATATTTCGAGAACGGTACAAGTTAAAGCAAAATGGTTTTTGGATTTCGTTTTGTATTAGTTAGATGCAAAATACCATGTAATAAAAGTTTAATATTTTCCATTATTTAAACATTTGATTGTTAAAAACCAAACCTAGAATGTTCAAACCGGGCTGGTATTTTGCAGTTTGGTGTGCTGAGAATTATAGCGTAAACCGTTTTTCTCTATCTCCTTTAGTTTGTTAGTTATTAATTTTGCAACTAACTGTGATGCTATGTGGTTGCGACTTAAGGGTGATAACTTGTCGACGTTGGCGTAAGAGTTACGGTGGTAACTCATAAGTAATGGTAACTCGCTCGGAACAGTGGTTTTTTGATGATGTTAGTTACAACAAAATGGTGATACTGGTAACTTTACTCCCGAACTTTGACTCTCGAAGCACCGATTTTAACGTAAGTACCGATACCGACGGTAGAAGATCTGGATAGTTTTAGGTTCCAGAAGAAAAAACGGCAGGGCTGAGTAATAAAAAAAAATATATATAACTATATATAAATACTAATTAGATATATTCAGTTTAAATATAAAGTTCAGTTTAAATATCAAGTCAATATTGTATTTATAAAAAAAATGGTTATCTTAGAAAAAATTAATAAATGTGTTACTATTGTTGAAAAAAAAAACAGAATAAAGAAACAATGGAAAAGAAAAAGAATTTGAAGAAAAAAATAGTGCATCATCTATCTCACACGCACGTACATACAACCAAGTAAACTTATGTATATTAAAGTTTTTAGTTTACTATAATATAATAATGTATATACAAAAACTACAAATTTTTATGTTCTTTTTTTAGAGAAACTAAAAAAAATTTAAAATATAAAGTGTGTGATACTCTAAAAACTTACCTTTTCAAAAAACAGTAAAAACAGGTGTTACGTCCTGGACTCCACGGGCTCTTTCATTTTGCAACGGGATATAATAAGTCTAACAATAATACTAAGAAATAATCCTTGTAACGAGTTCCTGGAAAGGGAAACGAGAGCCAGCCGGGATAAGATAGACAAGTCCGAACCGGTTGCCATATTATAAACGAAACTCGGCTGGACGACATATGACAGACAGTCTCGCGTCAAACAACGCACAATACACGATCGAGCCTAGAGCACCTGAATTAATAAACAAACCTTATCGACCCTTGAGAGGAAATTTTTAACGGACAATAGCCCCTTGTAGAAGCGCGGACACTCGCGATTCCCGGCAACCGTCACAGCTCTCGTAACCCTAGAAGGGAAGTCGTAAATCAGGAGGCTAGAGTCGCGACTCGCAGACATAAACAAGATAGGGCACGTACCGATAAGCGAGATCTAAACAAACAATGATCCCATCGATCCGGAGAATCGAACAAAAGGGGAAAAGGTCTTTGCCCCGGCGGTCAACGAACGAGGGGGCGAAATTTCGGGAAAAGACGATGGAGAAGGGGAGATCGACCCGCGGGTATAAAAAGCCCTGGATCCTCGATCGATTATTCATTATTACCCGAGAAGTCATTATTACCCGAGCAGTCATTATTATCTGAGCAGTCATTCGTATTCGTGCAGCCATTATTNGTTCATTCTTGCATTCATCAACCAGTACGTAATCCAATCTTCAAAGAGTAGCTTCTCGCGATAAAGTCAGTGATTAACGATCAATCGGTCAGTCACTCCGAATCAAAGAAATTTCGCAACCCTCTCCTTTGTTGAACCTGCTGAGGGTTCCGCCGACTTCCCTGGCGATCATCTGTGAGCAGCGTGGATCCAAGCGAAACAGCTGCGATCAACCACCGAGCAACCTTGCCAATTTCCACCATCGCTATCACCCAAGTATCACCGAGTACATTGTAAGTCTCATTAGTACAGATTCGTACATCTTTTGCATTTCGATATGAGCAGCAGTCAAGATCATCAATTCTTACAACCAATTCTAATTTTCGATACACAACGTAATGTAATGATTCCGAGTACCGTAATAACAATTGTGAACATTTATCCAATCTATAATTCAATGATAGTGATTTACTCTTAATTGATTATCTCGATTTGCTACTCATAGTCAAATGAACAGCGCCTATGCTAAAATAGAATCTTCCGAACAATAGACCTTCTCATTTTACGATCTCTTGCGGAGACGGATCCGACCGACGACCTGTAACTAACTAGTGTCAGTGTATTTTGACAAGAAATGATTTCTCGTTAAAACACTCCGGACTTAAGATTTTCTGTTAACTTCAATCCAGCTCAATAATCTCGATGTCATCACAACAAACCATTCCGCCGCTTGTAACTATACGCGGAGATCTCTCTAATAATAATCGATATAAAACACGAACCGTCGCACCTGAATTGTACGTGCCTATCTAAAGCAAATTCATGCGGAGTCTACTTATGTTTTCCTTATTATTATTATTGTTTTTACCAATCTATTTGAATAAACGATTATGTTAATCTTTTTATAACAAAATCCGGCTTTAATTAATTTAACTCTTATGGACCTCGTGTAACTAACAAACTACTACTAGTAAACCACACTCGATTAACAACCTAACCCGTTCATTCCTCGTTAAAAATCGCGTGGTTCCGTCCTTGGTAATTGAGACTTGCGTGTTAGACCTAAAAAGGAACCGACGAGTGAGAACACGTTAAACAGAGAAAATCGGGTAACCCCGTTGGTCTGTCTGCGTTGCCGAACTGTCTCGCTCGACCCGCGCATCCCTGACTTCCTTCTTTGTGTCAGTGTGCCGGGATAGATATCACGTTTGCTTGAATGTGACAGTGCGTCTGTTGCGTACTACCACTAATGCCTGACCGTAACCATAGGCTCAGGACGTAACACAGGCGCCAATTACACGCACAACACGTATTGTATTTAAATTAAATTATTATTTTATTTATACTCTAAAAACTTCTTTCTCTATAAAACCTGTTTTACAACATTTATATACTACAAGATATTCTTTCTCTAAAAACCCGTTTTACAAAAAAAATGATATCACAAAGTAGCACCAAGTAAATTTTGTACGTTACTTTTGTACATTATTATTCAAATCTAAGTATACATAACTATTTTGTTAAGTTTTTGTAGTGAAACTAAGAAGTAGACCCAGCAAAACTTTACTTTCCGTGACAAACAAAAAAAAAGAAAAAATTTTGTCAAACTAAAAAATATTTAATGCAAAAAAACTTGGCGCGGCTATACCAAAAATTTATCTACAGACAGACATATNTTACATGTGCACATGTAAGTATCAGACTGCTGTGCATATACAAATTGCAGTTCATTATATTTGAGGTGCAGCCGCGCCAAGTTTTTTTGCATTAAATATTTTTTATTTTGACAAAATTTTTTCTTTTTCTTTTTTTTTTGTTTTTCACGGAAAGTAAAGTTTTGCTGGGTCTACTTGTTAGTTTCACTACAAATCCTTTTGTTAATTTAATAGGCCCAGACAATTCTTTCTTTATATTAAATAGGCTGTTTAGTCGAAGAGCGCTTGGCGTAGCGGTAGCGTACTAGGTTAGTAGTGTCGACGCTGCTGGTTCGAGTCTCGATATTTTTTTTTTTTTTTCAAATGTTACAATATAATCTAAATGTAAGTATTACGTTTTTTATTTATTTATTGCATGTTTTTAAAGTACATTTTTTGCATAAAAAATCCGTCATGTAAAAAATACGGTAAAAATAATTAGATTGTTACTAATTTATGTTCTGTTTGTAAAAAACAGATAAATAATTGTATGCAACATGTAAAAATATATGCAACATGTTTTAAAGCACACACATTTCTTTGTAATATTTGTTGAACGTTATACCTTTGAAAGAAAATATTATATCCTTGAAAAGTAGAAAACAGACAATGAGTAAACACGAGAAAATTTCCGTTATATTGTGAGAAACAAAATTTGATCCATTTGACTGGTAACGAGAGTAGACAGAAAAGAAGAAAAGTGTGCAGTGCTAATTAAATTGGAAGATACATTAAAATAGAAGGTGTACCTGGTTCTTCATCGAATGAATGTGATAGTACATCAATTCACAGTGACGAGTCAAAATTACTGCTAAAAGATGCCATTGTTTATCTGGAACAATTACTTCTCAAAAATGATCTCGTGGCGCAAGAATCATCTGGGACAATTTCCCACAAGGCAATACAAATTGGCAAAGAAATGTATGTGTCTACCGTTGAAATGTTGAACAGTAAATTTTTTGTGGATACAGAATAATTAATTATAGCAGAATTTGATAACAAAGGTCAATTTGAAGAAATACAAAAAGATGATTATTCATTATCGATGAATATATGTTAGAACAAAAAACAAAAATAAAAAACTACATTCCTTTAGAATATAAAATCAAGGTTGTTAATATAGCAAAAAAGTATCCAAAGTGGAATCTCAAAACTCTACAGAAAAAGAGAGGCTCACGTTTAAAAACTAAAATATTTATTCTAATGGAAAAAAGATATCAAACATGGAAGAACAAATATTGACAAATATGCAATTATTAACTCATGGACATATGATAGTTTTGTAGAAGCTAGAAATAGTTACCAACAAGTAACAACAAGAAATTTGCAACAATGGCGCTGCAAATCAGTTTGAAAACTTTCCTTCTAAGGCATCAAGAACGTGGATCATAAAATTTAAAAAACAGCACAAAATCAAACAACAAAAAATTACAAAATATATATCCGCAAAAGAAGCTGCCACAATGAACGAGATATTGACTGCAGCAGACATCTTCCGGAAACAAACAATGATATTAATTCTTAAGTTTTACAAGGATTTGATCATCAACATGGACCAAACTGGTAAATAATAATTTCTTTACACAATAAGACTGTCTTATTTATCAATAACATAAAATATAATGTAACTTTAGTAAGAGGAAAAAACGCTCGCAATAATAACAATGATATAAATAAAAAGGTCGTAATCGAGCAAATAAAAGATTGGCGAATATATTCATATAAATATTATAAATAAGATTACATTTAGCAAAATACGAAACGTTTTGTCTCTAGCTTGAGACCTTCTCAGTCATAAACATTATTACATTAAATCCGCGAAAAAAATAATAATAAATAAGAGTTATAAACTATAAAGTGTTTTTCTATATTTATTCTTCTCTCTCACAAGGCGTGCGTTTCATTAGTCAACATTAATTGAGTTGACTCATAACATCAATAGCTTGACTAATTTATATCTTTTTTATCTCATGGACATTCAACGCAACTGTAATGTATGACTTTTTACTAATAGAACGCACGCCTTGTGAGAAAGAAGGATCAAGAGACGCGGTAGCGTCTTGACGCCAAGTACATAAAAGTATCCGCCGAATGAGTGTCACTGTCAAAACGCTACCGTGTACTTTATCCCGAGTTTTTTCTCGATGAAGTTTTGATACAAAATATTTCGTAAATTATAACGCTAATGATAAATTTAATCTTACTTATCTTAATAAATGTCATTACGAGCTTTCAATTGCAAGAAGTGCGAATTAAATTAGTTCAGTCAATCCAGAGATCTAAAATATTACACCTCAAAATGCAAGAATCTGTCACGTTGTTTTCTTAAGATTCAGTCTCACGTACACAGAACCGCAAACACACACTCAAAACGCGAGCGTTAGGTACTCAAACTGCGTTCACAGCCTCGTTCGTACTGGAGATACGCGTACCTATACGCGTTCACGTCAGATATCTTCAGCGCATTCATATATTGGCTCTTGCATTATTACTATGAATAAATAATTTTTTCCTTTTACATATGTTTTTCCAAATGCTTGAAAAGACTCGTATATTTAAAAATAGTATATTTATAAAGAATTAATATCTTTCAATTAATAACATGTTATTGGTTATTGCAGCTATTTTTTAATAAGCATAAGTAAATAAAAAATTGTATCTTATCGTCAAAAGCTAACAAACTATATAAAAACATTATCATACATGTACAAAAACATATTTGAAGATATATATATATATGAAACAATATAGGTATATGTACACCGAATTAATACATATATGTATACATATAAATATATATATACACACACACTCGCATACAGTTATTTGTCATACCTTACTAGTATAATCTTTTGTACACTTCTGGCGACTGGTGATACATCTATTGGTCTTCTCGTTGCTTGATTTAAATAATTTTAATTTATAAATGCATAGTTTAAATAATGATACAACAGGTAGGTACATAATAAGTAAGAAAGAATTAGCGAGACAGAAAGAGAGAGAGAGAGAGAGAGAGAGAGAGAGAGAGAGAGAGAGAGAGAGAGAGAGAGAGAGAGAGAGAGAGAGAGAGAGAGAGAGAGAGAGAGAGAGAATGAGATTCGTAGACATATAGTATATCTTGCAAACTTCTCTCTTGTTCTTTTATTTTGCTATAGTTTGTTACACATAAGGTTGTAGTCATTTTAACAAAAACAAAGCAGTATTATGAAGCATGCAATCAGTTCATTTTGCACAAACTATTAGGTTACAATATGGACAAACTAGACGAGGTAGACGTCATGAATGTCGATTCGAATGTAAGTACTTTTCTCTCGCTCTCTCACTCTCCTGTTCTCTCGTTCTCTCGCTCTCTCGCTCTCTCGTTCTTCCGTTCTCTCGCTTTTCCGTTCTTTCGTTCTTTCTCTCTCTCTCTCGCTCTCTCGTTTTCCCGTTCTCTCGTTCTCCTTCTCTCTCATCCTCTCGCTCTCGCGCTCTCGCGCTCTCTCGCTCTCTCGCACTCTCGCTTTCCCGTTCTCTCGCTCTCTCGCTCTCTCGCTTTCCCGTTCTTTCGTTCTCTCGCCCTCTCGCTCTCTTGCTTTTTTGCTCTCTCGCTCTTTCGTTCTCTCGCTCTCCCGTTCTCTCGCTTTCCCGTTCTCTCGTTCTCCCTCTTTCTTGCTCTTTTGCTCTCTCGCTCTCTCGCTTTATCGCTCTCGCGCTCTCTCTCTCTCACTCCTCCGTTCTCTTGCTCTCTTGCTCTCTCGCTCTCTCGCTCTCTCCTTCTCCCGCTCTCTCCTTCTCCCGCTCTCTCCTTCTCCCGCTCTCTTGTTTTCCCTCTCCCGCGCTCTCTCGCTTTCTCGCTCTCTTGTTCTCTCGTTTTCTTGCTCTTCCGTTCTCTCGCTCTCTCAATATATTTCAGATTGTCAAAATAATAATACAGATAGTGATCCCAATTCATGGTGCATACGAGGATTTTTAAATCAAGATAATGTATCATGCTATGCTAACGCTTCTATTCAGTGTCTATTAAACTCTCCTATTATTAGAAAAACGTTATTACGTCTAGAACGGACAAATGGTGTGAGAAAATTATTGGATAGCTATATCTCCAATGACAAATTTATAAATGTAACTGAAGTGCGTAGACTGACAGGTGAGAAATATCTTCAACACACACCTGTTCAACAAAATGCTAGCGAATTTCTTATACGGCTTATTGATAACATACAAAGTGTAAAAAATATATTATTGAATATCATTTAATAACAACTTCGCAATGTAAAATATGCAGTTATACGACTATGGAAACGCATAGTAATTCTGTTCTTTTACTACAAATATTTGAAATTAAAAAAAAGTTCTATACTCTTCAAGAACACATACAATTAAATTTTTCATGTTGGAATAATGTCGAAAAAGCATGTAATACTTGTAATTCTGTATCAATACTTGAAAAAATGATGTAAGAGTAACAAGTCATGTTCTCATTTTAAAATTATTAATATTTAAAACTATTAATACTAAAACTACAAAAATCAATTGTAATATTAAAATGTACTTACTACAAAGATACATCTTGGTGGCAATACATATAAAGTTATTAGTGCAATTTTTTATCATGGGGAAAATTTGAATACTNGATGTTATACAAATATAGTGCGTACAAAAAACACAGACTGGATAACAATACATGATACAAAGATACAAACGTGCAATTGGTCTAGAAATGCTAAAAATGCATATATATTTTTCGCAGAAAAAATAAAATAAAATGTACATATACGTTTGCTATTGCATTTACAAAAAGTAGTGAAATCACTCTAAAAAAAGTCTTTACAAAAGAAAAAAACATACGCCAAGTACATAAAAACTATCCAAATATACAAATGATTTATTACATAAATCTTTTTTTTGTATAAATAAAAAACACAGAGACAATCAACGCAATTAGCCAAGTACTGTACCCAAGACTGTAGACCCCATAAAACGGGCTTAAAACAAAAGTANAAAAGTAAAGTACAAAAACTTGGCGTGCCCGGATCGTATATATATCTTGTATATACAAGTCATAATAACACAAAAAATCATTTCAACAATAAATACGTAAGTGAATGAATTAATAAATCAATACTAACGTATTGGCATTTATATCATTTATGATATTTTAGAATTTCAAAAGTAACATTGTATCACATTATATCACATTAGATAATTGTTGTTATCTTGTTTTAACTACAAAAATATAAAGGAAAAAAATATAATAATAATAAAAAATAATAAAATATAATAAATCAACTTGAGTATAAAAGGGCCAGTAGGAACCAAATGCAGGAACTTATTTGCAAAAATAAAGACGATGTGTGTGTCGAAACGTTTCAACTTATATTTAAGTCATCTTCAGTCGACAAACTATAATAAATACAATATAGATAAATTGATATGTGGATAACATTTACAATTTGGATAAAAATGTAATCAAATAACAATCTCACCATTAAGATCAACACTTCAAAAATATAAATTTAAATGTATGCCCGGTACATGGGTGTGTCGTGTTTACCAGATAGGCATAAACTGAGAGGCAAGCCATGAGTAGTCAATAATAAAGGTGAATACATAGATATGTCTC